>NC_059269.1:4651128-4656128 GCF_017591435.1 Portunus trituberculatus | reverse complement strand
ATAATAATAATAATAATAATAATAATAATAATAATAATAATAATAATAATAACAATAATCATAATAATAACAATAATAATAATAATAATAATAATAATAATAATGATAATAATTATTATTATTATAATAATAATAACGATAATAGCAATAACAATTAAGAAAATATGATTATTAATGATGACAGGAATGTTAATATTTACAAAATCATTAATGTTATTATTATTATTATTATTATTATTATTATTATTATTATTATTATTATTATTATTATGGTAGTAGTAGTGGTGGTGGTGGTGGTGGTGGTGGTGGTGGTGGTGGTGGTGGTGGTGGTGGTGGTGGTGGTGGTGGTGGTGGTGGTGGTGGTGGTGGTGGTGGTGGTGGTGGTGGTGGTGGTGGTGGCAGTGGCAGTGGTGGTGGTGGTGGTGGTGGCAGCAGCAGTCGTGGTGGTGGTGGTGGTGGTGGTGGTGGTGGCAGCAGCAGTGGTGGTGGCAGCAGGCAGCAGCAGCAGCAGCAGCAGCAGCAGCAGCAGCAGCAGGTGGTGGTGGTGGTGGTGGTGGTGGTGGTGGTGGTGGTGGCAGCAGTGGTAGTGGTGGTAGTGGTATTAGCATGGTGAGTAGTGGTAGTAGTGGTGGTAGTAGTAGTAGTAGTAGTGGTAGTAGTAGTAGTAGTAGTAGTAGTAGTAGTAGTAGTAGTAGTAGTAGTAGTAGTAGTAGTAGTAGTAGTAGTAGTAGTAGTAGTAACAATAAAAGTTGCATAAATACAGGAAAAGGAGGAGGAGGAGGAGGAGGAGGAGGAAGAACAGAAACAAAGAGGAAGAAAAATGAGAAATAAAGTGGCACTTTTGATGGTGGTGGAAGAGTAGCGCGGCAGCCACAGGCAGCTCCCACGTCCTTTGGATCAGAGCAGCCGTGGGTTGATGGCGTGAGCCGTCGGGTACAAGCAAGGAGGAAATGCATATCATATAGATTACACCTTTAATAACATGATCATTGAATAATAAAACCTCCGAGACGAATCATGTACTATTCTGATCTCATAAAATTAACAAAATACTGTAAGGTACTCAATAGGTATAACAGTATATCAATATTTGGAAAAATAAATTAAATATAAATTTTTTTTTTTTGGTGTCAAGGAGTGAAAGGGAAGAAATTTTGCCTGATTGACGAGAAACTCATTAAATCAATCTTGATTCTGTCTCACTGTCATCCCGCAGCTGTCAGACACGGGTGGAGGCGCCTCGCTTCCTCCTCCACCCTAACTATAGGTTGGCCGAGACTCTCCCTCCCTCTGATGAACAGGTGGAGGTGTTCCTGGGCTCAGGTAAGAGCTATGCCACATCTAGAGTGTACCCAGCCGTCCGTAAGTACTATATTCTTTTCTTCAAGGCGGTGTTGATGCGATCTGAATTACGGGTTGTGATGGGAGAGAAAAGTCTGGTGGGAGGGAGCCAGGGGAAAGAGGAGCGCTGGGAGAGTAGTGGGAGGGCCGGAGCTTAACGGTGGAAAGGTAAGGAGGTCAGTTTAAGGAGAAAGAAGAAGGGAACTGAGATGAGGATGAGTGTGGGTGACGGGAGTGGGTGTTGGCGAGTGTGGGTGAGGGCGGTGGGGTGCCAAGTAGGTGGGAGAAGATGGGAGGGCAGACTCGCATGTTGTTATCCTCCCCTGGGGCTGACGGATGGGCGTAGCTCCCAATTGGACGTGATCAACATGCCGAAAACGACCGAAACTCACCGCTTGTCTGACTCCCTCTACCTGTGTGGCGAATTAAATAGTTTCTTTTTTTCCCCCAGTGATGTCTGAGTGGTGAATCAAGTGGTTTTACGGTCAACTATGACGACTGGTAACAGGATTCGCTCCCAAGACTAATCGCAGAGCTCTGATAGCCAGCCTTTCTAAGAATACAGAGGCTATTATGAGGTACTAACCCTTGCTGGTGGACGGCCACAACCTGTACACTTCCTGGCTTGGAAGAATATTTAAGACGGCGAGTCTCATCTCGTAGTATGGAGAAAAGGGAAAAGAAAAAGAAAACAAACTATTATTGTGTTAAACTAATTCTAATGATTGTTATTGATTTTTGTGTTCTTTTTTCATTTTCCTTGTTATTTTGTCTTCCTTAGGTTGTACGTACGGCTAATCACCTGTGCTTTCCATTTGCTGTTATTTTTCCTTCATAATATTAACATTTTCTATTTGTCATGGGGTCCAACGGGGTGAGGAGAGGTGGGCTGCGGCGCCTCCTTCCCATTATTGGCTCTTCTCGGCCCAGAGCTAAGTATGGGTTTGCTGCCTGGTTATCCGGGACATCAGGACATTACACACACACACACACACACACACACACACACACACACACACACACACACACACACACACACACACACACACACACACACACACACACACACACACACACACTCGTGCAGAGTTGCACACGTACTCATGCACAGTTCTTGTCATATATCATTCAATTATGTACTGTATTACATTAGGTCACGCTGCGTGTTCATCAGAGTAGCAGTACTTTTCTTCCATAAGGAGAAAAGGTCAGCGCGCACCCTGTCATGTTTCTAAGTAACAATTCGTCACTCACACGAAACAAGCGCATCCGTCACTTTTCCTAATTTTCTTCGACATGACCTTATCAATCTTCATTCCCTTGGCCTCCTTCTGGGGAGCTTTTCGCATTATTCATATGACTGAATGCAGCAACATTTAAGATTGAATCCCACCAACATTATTCGTTTCGCAAGGAAAAATAAATCTTTCAATTTGCAATTTAATAACGACTTGTAATCTTCGTGGACTTCACCGTTAATGTGATGTACGAGTCTTTAATGGTTCTGATTACTTCTGCTTTCGTCAGTGCCGAGGATGGCCATTACCTCGCGGCGTCAGTCTGGCCTCGCTATTACAATGCTGAGGAACGTAATTAGATTAAAATAGATTAACATGGATACCACAACAGTGAAAGAGAGAGAGAGAGAGAGAGAGAGAGAGAGAGAGAGAGAGAGAGAGAGAGAGAGAATGTTTCTAGAATATAATTTCTTTAGCAAGAATCCCAAATTTCTCTATCTCTATGGCAACACTAGAAATAAAAACTACGTACCTATTAACGGAAATGAAATGAAATAAACTAATGGTAGAACATTCCACGCCTTTGATATACCGAGAGGCAATGTCACTGAAATATTATTAGAGAAAATTACAATTCACACACAAAAAAAGAGAGAAAAAAGATGAAGGATGGATGGTATGGAAGGTGCTTCATTATGTTTTTAATCCCAAACCTCGGAAATCAAAAAAATTAATGGACTTGCGGACATGATGAAGTAAGTGGCCGCTCATTCCTGGAAGGGAGTGAAGGAAAACACGCAAGCAGGAAGGAAGGAAAGGCAGGAGATGACAAACATGACGAAAGAATCTACTCAAACAGGAGTCAGCGCATGAACACGACTAAGAACATACAAAAAAAGTAAACGACACGAGGGAGCAAGAAACCTATTATCTTGTAAGACTGATTCTCTCTTTACGGAAAATATACACTAACTAATGGACACTGCTCAGGGGGAAGCTTCATTAAAAAGCTAACAATATTCATTCTGTGATTTAGGACAAATAAAACCACGTACCATGCACATATTCTTTACCGAGGATTTGGTCTCCCTAATTATGCATTTACTCACACAAGCGTGAACACCTGCCCGCTACTCTCACTCAGGTAATGAGCCTCGGTAATGAGTGACGACGCCAAGGTTCATACACACACGCACACACGCACACGCACAAGCACGCGAGACATAACCACGAAATTAATATTATCATTTTATTAGTACCAAACCACTGTAAAGAGAGGATCAACAAGGCGGACACACACACACACACACACACACACACACACACACACACGGGAGAGCGGTCAAGTGTGATATCAGTACCTGTTACTCGTGTTGTTGAGGTAAACATCACACAGTCAGTTTGGTAATTGTGTTTTGTAATATTATGCCGTGTTGGTGGTCGTTGTGGAGGCGATCGGCGATGTCTGTTTTTGCCTGATGCCTTCGAGGACGCGGCTGTCTCGGTTCTGGAGCGAGCTTGGTAAAATAATATGAAGGTTCACAAACACTTTCTAAACTATTCCTGTTCTTCCTGTACTATTTAGAGTACGCGTATAGGAGAAGTTAAATACTATCATGAAGGTTTTAAAAGGCGTTCTAAACTATTCATATCCTGTCTGCACTACTATTTTGTGTATGCATGGAGAGGGAGTTAATACACTAATAAGCTGCTATGAAAATTTTAAAGAGGCTATCTAAACAATTCTGATCCCCTGCACTGCTATTTTGTATATACGTGGAGGAGTTAATACGGTCTTTTTTGTAAGTTATATCCTTGGTTTTTCTACATCCTGGCTTGAGAAAAAAGCTTGATTACCTGATATTATTTCACCGAGGCTCATAACACTACCTTCCGCTGAGAGGTGCGCGTGAAATTGTCTTAAAGAACCTCAGCCCGCCAGTCACTCCTCCCAGGGCGCTTCTCCGTACCTCCTCACCCCTTCCTTCGTAGCCATTCATTCTCCTCCTCCTCATTTTCCTCCTCGCGTACCCTACGTCCTCTTCCTGACTCGATCCTCAGCCTGCTAAAATATGTGGAAAATCATAATCTCTGTAGCTATGACACACTCGTAGGTTATACTCTCATGATCATTAACTGATAATTATGTATAAGTTATTTCGTCTCGTCTTTGCAACTCAGTGCGGGTCTCAACATTCATTCGTCTGATTAGGTAAGTGGAAAATAATTTATTCTTATTGTGACGAAGGTTATATTTCAACTTATTAACTGATGGTTATGAATACGTTACCCCACAGAGAGGCACGCAAGATTAGAAGGGTTATACTAGATGCACTAATGACATGGATCTTTGGGTAATTTCTTTCTATAAGGGGGCATTTGTCTAGCACTACATACTAGAGAAAAGGCTCACGGAGATGC
>NC_059269.1:4636128-4646128 GCF_017591435.1 Portunus trituberculatus | reverse complement strand
CTCATCCCAACACAAGTACTCTCCACTGGCTATATTTACGTGCCACCACCACCACCACCACCACCACCCACTGACAATCTCCACCTCAGCCAACTCAAACTCAAGCCGCAAGTGCAACACAGCTCACACTCACGACAGGCAATGCAACTCAACTCATTCACCGGCTTCAAGATAAATATCCTACCTGATTCACTCACTCACTCACTCACACACACACACACACACACACACACACAGAGAGAGAGAGAGAGAGAGAGAGAGAGAGAGAGAGAGAGAGAGAGAGAGAGAGAGAGAGAGAGAGAGAGAGAGAGAGAGAGAGAGAGAGAGAGAGAGAGAGAGAGAGACACACACACACACACACACACACACACACACACACACACACACACACACACACACACACACACACAGAGAGAGAGAGAGAGAGAGAGAGAGAGAGAGAGAGAGAGAGAGAGAGAGAGAGAGAGAGAGAGAGAGAGAGAGAGAGAGAGAGAGAGAGAGAGAGAGAGAGAGAGAGAGAGAGAGAGAGGAGCAGACAAACTGAAGAAACCAACCACCACCACCACCACCACTACCACCACCACCACAGCCACCAGAATAAGCTCCAATCCTCTTTCTTCTCTGATAATTTCTAACTTAATCAAAAAGTTTCATCATTGCAGCTCCTCCAAGTAATGAAGGGAAGTTCTCGGTTAAGCCCCCCAGCTGGTGAGTTCGTGGCCAGGGGTATGATGAGGTGATGTAACCGTGTCCTCTGGTGGCGGGAAGAAAGACCCTCCACCTCCTCCTCCTCCTCCTCCTCCTTTTCTTCTTCTTCCTCCTTCTTTCATGCAATTTTAATCCAGCACCAGCGTTTTCTTTTTACAACTTCATGGCCAGTTTACGTTATGGGGAAATATTAGCAGGTGAATGAACGTAATTGAGTCCTTTGCTGGTTTAGAGGAGTTTTCATGGGTATTATGCGTTGTTCTGTTATGGTCTCGTTGGTGGGGCAGGTGGTGTGTGGTGTGTGGTGTGTGGTAGGGAGAGGTAAGCAAAGAAGGGAAAGGTTTGTGGTCTGAGTTCAGGAATGGCGGTAATTTGTCGGTCTGTCTTTCCATTTGAACTTGCTTCTTTAATTTTTAAGCGCGAACAATTTATTTGGTTTTCTCGACCAGCTGTTTTTATGTAAGTTACTCTCCGTACGATACTTTTTATTTCTATCATGCAGAAAATAAATAAGTATTTGCCTACACTGACGTGGTAATCTTCATGTCATGACAAGTACATTTCCTCGGGAGAAAAATAAAGACAAGAGGTTAAGTTGATTGTCTCGGGAATTGAGTTACGACGCAAAATTGCAACTAGAACTGACTTGGGGAATTTTCCTGTACGTATTTTTGCAACTGTCACAAAAATCAAAATATTACTGGTTACACTGCAAGTCTTCTGAAGTCTGATGATGTTTCCTTACCGCGAGTTAGATGAAAAAGATGAAAATAATATATATAAATGATACGTAGAAAAGAATTACCAACAAATATCCTACAGAGAGAAATGGAGTCACAGTCATGAGCATATATTATACGAACGAAATAAACCAGGCATCATTACAAACACTAAAAACATAGTTGTAGTAAATTATTGGACGCAAAACGTATATTAGGGAAAAAATATTTGAGAGAACGTTAAATAATCTGAAAATCTTCACACACACACACACACACACACACACACACACACACACACACACACACACACACACACAAGCCGTCCTTCCCCCTCCTCTCACACACACACAAGAGAACACAGCAACCATTAAGATAAATGTAAAAGGAAGACTTGGAAAACGTATCCTTTGAGAAAAAACCGCTCCTTGCCGCCCCTTGCGCTCTGGTCCTCAGTGTTTTGCTAGGACGCAGGACCAACAGGGAGACGAGACGGACGCTGAGGGATCTTCGCTGCACCCCGGGTTGAGAAAAGGATAAAATAGCTCCTGTAGTAATTTTATTCTATTTTTCTAGTGGTCACATTTACCCAATCGTCTTCGCTGTGTAAATACGTACGGAAGGAAAGACTTTAAAATATATCCGTCTGTTGTATTTAGTTTGTGTTTCTGCGAAGGGTGAGGATGAGGTGCTGTGTGTGTGTTGGTGTTGGTGTTGGTGTGTGTTGGTGGTGTTGTGCAGTTGTGGTATCTGTGTTGTGTTGTGTAGTAGGATGTGTTGTAGTTTTTAGATCGTGTTGTATAGATGAGCTTATTTTTTGTGAAAGGATCAAGTTATAATTTTTTGTCGGGGTATTAGTGTGTGTGTGTGTGTGTGTGTGTGTGTGTGTGTGTGTGTGTGTGTGTGTGTGTGTGTGTGTGTGTGTGTGTGTGTGTGTGTGTGTGTGTGTGTGTGTGCAGAGACTAATGTCAGTACCTGGGGCAAGAAGTGTCGTCATCATCACTTTCATTCCCTCGCCCATGTAGTTTTTACCATCGCCATCCCATCATTAGCTCTCAACACATGAATAATTATTTCCCTTCCTTCCCGTAGGCATGTGTGTGTGTGTGTGTGTGTGTGTGTGTGTGTGTGTGTGTGTGTGTGTGTGTGTGTAGGCTCGTATATACCCTTCTTCACCTTCCTACACACCATTCCTGCTATTTACCTGTAGTATCTCTTGCATACATAAAAACAATGAAAAAATTACCTATAAAAAAACATGCAAATCCTACCCATCTAGTACCATCATTCAATTTCCACACTTTCCCTCACTCCTTTCAATCCTTCTTCCTCCTTCTTATCGTCCTACATGCCCCGTGCCAGCTTCCCCTCAAGAGTCTTGCGTCCAGGTCCTTCATCAGCGTTGCCTCGAGGGATGTGTGGAGAAGAGGAGGAGGAGGAGGAGGAGGAGGAGGTGAGGAGCAGGCGAGCATCCCACGTCGCTTCATTATGCGTGGTCAACACACACAAAAACCTGCATTTAAATTTCAAAGCCAAACACGGGTTGTGGGTCCTCCGCGTCGTGTCTGATTTCTCGCCAAACAGAGAGTTGTTGACCGTCTAAACCTCCCGACCTGGGCCGCTCTAATACTCCGATAAACACCGACCTGACTTCCCATTTTCCCTCTCAAAAAGGTGGAAAAGAAGCGGATGGAAAATAAATGAACGTTGAGTTAGTCTTTAAGTTATTTTTTTGCCTATTTCTTGTTGTTTATTTATGAAGGAAAGTGATAAAAAATAGATGTATTCTTTTATTCTTTCTGTATTTCTTTGGCTGTTTTTCTATTGTTTATTTTTACAATGAGAAAAATCTTAGTAGTCTTTTTAAGTTTCCTTGTTTTTTTTTGTCTATTTCCTGCTGTTGTTTATTTATAAGTAGGTGTGTGTAATTTGCTTGTTTGTAGATATAGTTTATGTTTGTATGTACAAGTATGTAAATTTGCGTTTCTCTCTTTCTCTCTCTCTCTCTCTCTCTCTTATGTGTGTGTGTGTGTGTGTTTAAACTTTTCTCACTTTTTCTTCAATTTTTTCCTCCAACGATGTCTGTCCATATCTTAACACATTAATCTATCAGTCAGTCAATCTACCCACCCATCTATCTATCCATCTATCTATCTGCCCAAGCCATTAGACGCCTCAAATATCCATCTTGGAGGCCTGATCTGGCAGCCTCTCCCAACACATAGCCCTCACGGTCACCCTCACCAACTCACACCTCATTAGGCACTCCATTAATGCGCCTGAAATTAATCTATTAACCCTTTCATTAGAAGCATACTAAAAAATACCTCTGAATATATCTATCACATTCTCCAGTGAAAATATCCGATAAATAAACTTTTTTGTGCATTAATACACCTCCAGACTCACCCACCTCCTTATCGCTTGGTTAATACGAGCCTGGGTAATATGCACAAGAAGATGCGATGCTCCTCCCTTTGTTGCTGCATGTGAGGACCCTGAGGCGATTTCGAGGCTAATCAAGCAATGCAATACGTGGGTTACGAGTCAAGCTAATTCGTGACCAACAGAAGCGTGTTATTTACCCCGCCCGAATACCAATAAATGAACTCTCAGTAGTGGAAGAGAACGGGGAGTAGAATATAGAATTAACCAAGCTTAGAAATTACACTTCACCCCCATCGTCCATCACGCTGCTGGTGAAGGAGACCTGTCAATTAAAATCACATGATACTGAGAGGCTGAGATCATTACTGAGAGTGGCGATAAAGATGAAGGTAATATCCAGTGCAATGAGAAATAGACCTGCAGGCATCAGACAGGCCGACCACTAGACTTCTTTCCTCAAGGCCTGCTGGTGGTGAAGGTCGCGGGTTTCTTGCTTGAGGTGTCTGCCTAGCTGGAGAGGAAATGTGATGGAGAGAGAGATAGATAGATAGATAGATAGATAGATAGATAGATAGAGAGAGAGAGAGAGAGAGAGAGAGAGAGAGAGAGAGAGAGAGAGAGAGAGAGAGAGAGAGAGAGAGAGAGAGAGAGAGAGAGAGAGAGAGAGAGAAAAGGTGAGTGATTAACAGTAGAGGGAAGAAGGGACAAGTGACAAATCAAGGGAATAAGAACAAGTGATTAATTAATATATGGAGAAATAAATGAATGATAGGCAGAAGAAGAGAAGAGAAGAGCGAGTGACGAACTGAGGACGGGAAAAGAAAAATGACAGATAAAAAAAAAAAAATGACAGACGAATGACTAGCGAGAAAGAACAGAGAGAAACATGATTTAAAACTGAAGGTGAACACTTTGGGGACTGAAAGTTACGACGTATCAATTACCATCCACTTTATCCTAAACAAAGAAATAAAGAAGAAAAAAAAAGTGGTCACGGAGAAAGGAGTATCGTACCAACATTTTTTTCTTTGCTTACTGATGGCGTCTTAATTAATAACTTAACACAGTAATTACATTTAAGTCGCCGTAATGTGCAGTACATCATACATTATAATTACATGACTACACTGGAAGCTGCTCCACCTCACTGAGCAAAGGCAGCGTAATAAACATGTGTACATCATTATATTACTTTTCTTTTTTTTGTTAGTGTCTAGATTATATTAAGCATAGTATATAAAAAATCTCTCTCTCTCTCTCTCTCTCTCTCTCTCTCTCTCTCTCTCTCTCTCTCCCAAGGCAGCATCTATCTATGAGTGTGACCGTCTTTTTCTCGCTATCTTTTCGAATAATCATTTTTAAACTCTCAATAACTGGTGTCTGTGTGTCGTTGTGGCTTCGTCTTCCCTCGTCTCTCTCTCTCTCTCTCTCTCTCTCTCTCTCTCTCTCTCTCTCTCTCTCTCTCTTCCTTCCGTTCCGTTGTACAAAAGAGAGAAGAGAAAGAAAAAAGATCTCACATCCCTTAATTGAAGGTCAAAGGTATTTAGAAGTGGCAAAGACAATATTTCCATCTGCATTTTTCGCCTTTCAATAAATCTACTGTTAACTGATTCTCCTCTATCAATGTGACTCGATAATCAATGGTCTTCTCGTCGCAAGATGAGCCAAACTTATGAAGGAAGTATTGTTTTGATTATCTGCGTGCATGTATTCAAATGTACCACAGGGAGACACACACACACACACACACACACACACACACACACACACACACACACACACACACACACACAAGTACACACACACGCTAAGGTTCAGTACACAGGGAAGGGATGATAGTGACTGCCCTGTTTATCCTTTCATACCCAAAGATTAACACACTGGTCTGCTTACAAGGTTTCGGTGGACTGTTGACAAAAAACAGAGGTAAAAGTTAGCTAGAAAGACGTTGAAGCTTTTAATTCGTTAGTCTAAATGTACAGCCTTTTCTTTCTTTTTTTTTTTTTTGCATTCCAAGTATTTTTTCTTTCTTAAAAAATGACTCAGCGTGGTTTTTATCTGTGTCTTTCTCATTTATCTCTAATTTTTGATACCACGTCTAGTCCTGTCTCTCATTTTTGCGTGATCCGTAGGTTTTTTTTCTCTACTTCGTTTACTCTTCCTCACCTTGTCTTCTCTCTCTCTCTCTCTCTCTCTCTCTCTAACGCTTATTTATTCATCTTTTACCTGTTGTTTTTCGTCACAAATCTCCAAGTCTTCTCTAGTACTCTGTAATCCTCTTGCCTTCTCTTCTGAGGTTGTATATTTTTTTTACATCTTCGTTCACTGCTTACTTTTTTCTCCAACTCCTTCCTTTCCTTTCTCCACGTCATCCTCTTCATTCCTCTTTCTTCATTACTTTTTTGCTAAATCTTCTTCCACTGCTTACTCCATCGTACTCCGTCCTTTCTCTCATCACCGTTGTCATTCTTTCATCACAATACCATTCCTCTATTACTTCTTCCTACCCATTCCTCATTCTCTATATCTCATTTCCATTAATTTTCGCACAGTTATACCCAAAATTACGAGTCAGTTATAGTCGAATTACAGCAATTAATGGCCCTTGTCACGGCTCACACCTGGCCAGCCCGCACCTTTGCCTATAATGTCTAAGGAGAACATCGTCTTTCCACTCTTTGATCCAGCTATTTCTCGCTTCCTGACTAAATGAGGTTGTGAGAATATGTCCATGTATTTTAAGTGCTTTTTTTTTTTTACATTTGTTGAAGTAAAGTCCCTAGTGCATAAATGAAGGGGCAACATCAAACAGGTTGTGCCAAAATATCACTGTGCCTTATTTGGTATGAAATGGACAGTACAAGAGAGCTATCAGTGATTACAACGTTGGGATAAGAACATGTCACCAGGTCTTAACGAGAATAATCAGGTTATTTCCTAAATATAGAAGAATTATGTATGTGTAGTAAGTGTTGGTTGTGTTGAGTCCGTTCTTCTTAAGCTCGTTGCGGGGAACACAGAGGCATAAAAGAGATAAAGCAAAGCACAAATAGAGAAACCAAGTATGAAGAGCGAGATAGTGTCAGTATTCAAACACCAATGCTAAAAACAGGACGCACCTCTTTATTAGCAACGCATAATGCATAAAACTCCCAAGACGTAAAACTGCAAATGCAAAAATACGTGTAAAAATGTAAAATATTGTGGAAGGAAGACTTAAGAAGAGATCCGAGTATTCGACTAATGGCAAGGAAAGGCGTTGTCCTTCACTTGTGGCACGCGAGGCGCTCTCTCTCTCTCTCTCTCTCTCTCTCTCTCTCTCTCTCTCTCTCTCTCTGTCTGTCTGTCTGTCTGTCTGTCTGTCTGTCTGTCTGTCTGTCTGTCTCTCTGTCTCTCTCTCTCTCTCTCTCTCTCTCTCTCTCTCTCTCTCTCTCTCTCTCTCTCTCTCTCTCTCTCTCTCTCTCTCTCTCTCTCTCTCTCTCTCTCTCGGCACTGCGCTTTTTACTTTTTTTTTCTGCAACTGAGTGAGGTGAATATGTTCGCGTAGTAAGTTATTAACTAGCGAATATTGAGATGTAAAAATATTAACGTTAATACTTATTTATTCCATCCTAAAAAGAAGAAAAAAAAAAATAGAAGATACGTTTGTTGAAATGACCACAAAGCTGAAACATGACTCGCCACTATACAAGGCACAATGTGTTTTTATTTCGTGCTCTTTTTGAACTTCTCACAATGCCTGACGAGGCGAATAATTTTTCAAAGACGTGATTTTTGACAGGAGTGGAGGCAGGCGAGGCAGGTGCGGGAGGCGAGGCAGGCGGCTCAATATATACATACGAAAGACAGATGAAAGAAAGAAAACCGCAAGTCCCGCTCTGTTTAGCCACACTGACACAGGGAATCAGGCGCACTAAAAAAGCCAAACGTTGAAATAATATGAGGTTTCGATCATCCGTGAATCTGGTTTCTCACGACATGAAAACAAAGCGCAGAAGACAAAGCAACGCCGCTCTTAACGCAAACACGCCACGGGACGGGATGGATAACGTGTCGCTGCTGCCGCTCGCTCCCGTCCGCGCGTGTGTGGAGAGTCAGGCACCCGCGAACAAGAACACTGAAAAACCTCAAGAAAGAAATGGCAGGAATAAGAAATAGGATAAATAATAATAAGGCGATAGCAGTGTAAGAAGTGCGAGGAGATGACTGTCTGATGTTATGTGTCTCTATTGTACTGGTGTGTGTGTGTGTGTGTGTGTGTGTGTGTGTGTGTGTGTGTGTGTGTGTGTGTGTGTGTATGTTAATCTATTTCTGCTGCTATTCTTGTTCGTAATAATGATGATTACCACCACCATCCCCACCACCATTATTATTCACTATTACTACTATTACTACTCCTACTACTATTACTACTACTACTATACTACTACTACTACTACTACTACTACTACTACTACTACTACTACTACTACTACTACTACTGCTACTACTACAACTACTACTACTACAATTACTACTACTATTCTCACTATAACTGATGGTCCTGCTTCAACTAATGGAAACTCTGCTAGAAATCTGTAATTATGAGTTTAGTCTGAGAAACGGACAGTTCGTAAAATATTGGCAATGAAAAGAGAGAATAATAGTGAGAAAGAATGTCCAGCACAAGAGAAGAAGAGAAGAATATCTGCGAAGGCCGTAAGTCACTAAGCGCCCCCCGAAAAAAATGCATATATTCTTCAGTTCATTGACGGAAAATTATAATCAATTGCCATGGTTGTCCTCGGAAACAAGTTACGCGCGTCTATAAAAGGGGCCTAAGTGTCTGCAAGCACGCGGAAGGTGGTGTTGGCAGAGCTGAGGGTGATGGAACACGACGGGAATTACACCACCTTGCCTGGATTTGCCGCCTTCTACTCTGTGCTGAAACGTGTCTGACTACGTGGGTGTTGACATTCCCCCAGCAGAAAAGGCACTGTGTTGATGAGGAGAGCTGAGACAGATACCTTTAATTTCCACAAGGAGGATTTACTATGTCTAACAGAAACCTTTGTGGAAATTTCTCTCCCTGGTACCAAACAATACTAGGAAATTTTCTACCCAGGATCATATTCAGTGTTAATGAGAGGAACTGGTACGGTACTGTGTTGCACCTTGAATAACCCAATGGAGACTTTCCTCATTAATAACTCAATGAAAATTTCTATTGTGCTTTCAAACAGTACTGACAATTTTTCATCCCAGATCCTAATGCACCAATCCAAAGATCATGTTCTCTAGTGTGTCTGTGATGGACGGTGGATACTTTAAAGGGTAATTGAGCCAGAAGGTGTTCACGTTATCATGTTATCATGTTTTCAGCTGAGTGTAATAGTATGAAATTTAAGAACAAAGTAAGTTTCTTCGTAAATAAGCAAGTGACTTACAAGAAAGGAAGGACACGTGATTCACAGCCTGACCCAACACCTGAGCCTGGAAATGGACGAGGCAACGTAGGAATATTTATGTGGAGAGGATTTGTGATGCTTTTATTGTACGTTAAATTTAGAGTGGTAGATTCAGATGCTTTCCTCTGCGTTTTATCTAATGTTGCTTGCTTATTCCAGTGTGTGTGTGTGTGTGTGTGTGTGTGTGTGTGTGTGTGTGTGTGTGTGTGTGTGTGTGTGTGTGTGTGTGTGTGTGTGTGTGTGTGTGTGTGTGTGTGTGTGTGTGTGTGTGTGTGTGTGTGTGTGTGTGTAGTCTGTCTGTGGTCAGCCTACGTGTGTTCAGTGCTATCAGATTTAAACATTATTTACATATTATCCTCGCAGCATCATCTCTTAATTTGCTTCTTTGACAGTGAAAATTCATTCTTTATTTCTGCGCGATTTTCTTTCCTGGCTCGTAAGTAAGTACCGCTACTCCTATTTTGCAAACGCCAGGCTTTTTTCCGATATCAACATTCGCTCATGGAAAGCAACATTATAATAAACTACCTTCAATACACCATCCTCTTTTATTCTGCCCTCTTGTACCACCACCACCACCACCACCACCCTGAACCACGCGTGCCAGCGGCCCCACCTGCAACCCAATACCGGGAAGTGACAAAGACATACCACTCAGAACAGCCGGTCATGACACAATGGATCTCCACTCGTATGTCCGGCTTGCAGCAACAAACATCCTTCCCGCGTGAGAATTAC
>NC_059269.1:4626128-4633628 GCF_017591435.1 Portunus trituberculatus | reverse complement strand
CACACACACACACACACACACACACACACACACACACACACACACACACACACACACACACACACACACACACACACACACACACACGAGTTTCTTGCTAGATAAGAACAACACACACACACACACATACACACACACACACACACACACACACACACACACACACACACACACACGAGTTTCTTGCTAGATAAGAACAACACACACACACACACACACACACACACACACACACACACACACACACACATCCCTTGGTTGATAACAATCTGGAAAGCGCACATGAGAAGACTGTATGGTCGTTGATTCTAGTTGTTACCTTAAGAGAACAAAGAAAAAATGGAAGAGTATTCATATTTTCAAACAATTTTGAAAATTCCTTATGCATCGTGACTTTATCAGTCTTAGTCTACATGAACGACAATAATACATGAATGGGTAAGTGCTGGTGTGAATTAAAAATTGAGTTACAGAAAATATTAATTTCACGGAAAACAGTAGCAGTATCAAGAAGGAAAAGAGGGAAAAATGATAATAATAATAAGAAAAAAAGAAAAGGAATAATAATAATAATACTAGTAACAGTAATAATAATAATAATAATAATAATAATAATAATAATAATAATAATAATAATAATAATAATAATAGTTACAAATAATAATAAGAAAAAAAAGGAAAAAAGAGACGAAGACGAAGAAGAAAATAATAAAGATGATGATGAACATAAATCTTAATCACGACGACCATGATAACAAACCACACTAACAACAACGAAACAGAAGAAGCAGACACGGCTTAGAATTCCGAAGAGCACCACAACAACCAGCCTAATGATTCCACCGCGGGCAACCATCAACATAATGAAAACACCGCACTACTTATATAGGCGAGCACACCACAATAAAACACACGCCTCCACACCAACCCACGGGAACACAGACACAAGAGGCACACTGTTTCCACTCCTATAACATATAAACAAGACTTCATATCAGTAACATTCCCGGCGAGAGACTGCTGAGATGTAAACTAACCTATGGAAACAAGAGGCAGGGTATTTTAACTCGTACACGGAGCTCATAGGAACATAGATACAAGAGGCAAGCTGTTTCTACTCCTATAACACCTATATAAGACTTCACATTAATAGCATTCCCGGTGAGAGACTGTTGAAATCGAAATTAACCTAAGGAAACAAGCAGCAGGATATTTCAACTCTTATTCTGTATTTTCAACATTGCAACGGAGCTTACGAGCACACAACCACACCTACATAAAACTTCACCTCACTAATATTCCCGCTGAGAAACCGCTGAGATTCAAACTAACCTATGGAAACAAGAGTCAGGGTATTTCAACTCGTACAATAAAGATTCAACATTGCAATAGAGAGATTACTGAGATCCACACAAAGTTTTCCTCATGCATTCCCTGTTCACACCCAAAGCTGGCGGATACTTTTCATGGATATCAAGTTAGCATCGCGTACCATTACCCTTGAACACCACTCTAATGGCCCTAGTGGTAATCAGCATTGGGTGATTATAGCAATTCACCAACGGGCATTAAGCACTCAGTAACACACCCCGAGACGATATGAACAGAAATTACCATGTTAAATACCAAGCGAGCGGGGCTGGCGAAGGGAGTGTAGGGCGGGGTGAAGATGATCCGATAAGATGCCGGCCAAGATAAGTAAGCAGAAACAGGTCCCCCAAGGCTGAAGGCTTTTGGCACCTCCCCGCTTCTTTAAGAACAATCAGCACCCTGCCACCTGCCTCTGCCGGCCAGGGAGGAGCGGCAGGGAGCTACACACAGCCTTCTATTTTGCCGTTAATGAATTTAGGTACACTCGGTAATAATTTCCTCCCCGCCGAATGAGTTATAATGCATAAAGTTTAAGATTTTGGCTGCAATGGATGCAAAAAACACTATGATCGGGGAATGACAGAATATCATGTTATCACTAGATCTTTATCAAGCCTTTATTACTGAATTCTCTTTGTACTTTCAATTTTGAACTCCTTGATACCGACACACACGGACACCGACACACAAACACACACACACACACACACACACACACACACACACACACACACACACAATGCACGGACGATAAGAGAGCGGCACAAAAGGAGAATAAACAGAGACCCTAAGAGGAGAACGCTGCACAAGTGAGGGAAGGCGTTGGGATTATTGTTGAATCAAGCCCTGGGGAAACACTGCCCTTTTATTAGGTCTTATTGCTATTATCATTCGTGCTTTCAGCTAAATGAAATAATATCCGAATGTAAATTGATGAGTATTGGAAAGTTAAGTGCAGCTGTGTGTTGGTTTTGTTCATCTGGGTTTGTCTGATTGTAAGATAAGACTTTGGTTATTAAACTGTTTAAACCAAAAGAATTGATAAAAAAAAGCACCGAATATATTTATATAGTTTGTAAAACACACGAACACACACACACACACACACACACACACACACACACACACACACACACACACACACACACACACACAAAGAGTGGATTTACTAAAATGAAAACTAAAGGAAATACAAAAAGTCTTGAGTGGTTAAAAGAGGATCACTTATATAGAACCAACATAAATTAACAAATATTGAAAATAAAACGCATCATTACCCAAAGAAACTGAAGGAGCATTATACAGAAACCGGTCGTAGAATAATACGATAATGATAATGGGAATATTCACAAAAAAAAGAAGAACGAGAAAAACAAAAAGATGAATAACAAGAGCAATAAAAGAAATTAAAATAAGTAGTAACGGTGAAGTAGTAAAAAAAAGAGATAAAAAATATAAAAACTGAAAAGAAAAGGCATAAGAAACAGAAGACGACGAAAACAGCCCCAATATATAAATTAACGCCAAGACACGTGCCCGCGGGCAGCACTCCAGGTGTGTTCGGGCCTCACCTGCCGGCGTGACGGGCGGGACACGCTTCACTCCCCCACAAGACTGCGGAAAGGGGGGAGAGAATGACGGGGGACGGGAGAGAAGAAGGGGAGGTTAGGTAAGGGGAGGGAAGGTGAGAGAATGGGAGGTGAATAAAAAGGGAAGGGGGAGCGAAAAAATAAGGTAAAGAAAAGGTAAAAAGAAGTAGCAAGTCGGGAGTGCGGAAGAGGTTAGAAAAGGGGAAAGGTAACCAAGTGAGACAATGAAATGGATAAGAAAAAGATGAGAAGGGAGCAACTAGGGGGGAGAAAGAGAAAGATAAAGGAGCTTGGGGGAGGAAGTAGAGGTTAGACTAGGGCAAGATTAGGAAGGTGGATAAGAAGGGCGGGTATGGGGTGGATAAAGGAAGGGGCAGGGAGAGGAACAAAGTGTAGCTAATTTGCGACACAAGGTGGTCAGTGAGCGTGACCTATAGAAGATGAGGGGAAGGGAAGCTACAAGACACGTGAGGAGGAGGAAGAGAAGGAGGAGGAGGAGGAGGAAGAGAATGAGGAGGAGGAGTAGGAAGAAAAGGAGGAGGAGTAGGAGGAGGAGGAAGAGGAGGAGGAGGAGGAGGAGGAGGAGGAGGAGGAGGAAGAGGAGGAGGAGGAGGAGGAGGAGGAGGAGGAGGAGGAGGAGGAGACGCAAGGTAAGAGCAGGAGGCAGCAGCGACTAGGGATGCAGGAAGAGAGAAAAAGTTCTGTGGTGGAGAGGAGGAAAATGAAGACGCTAAGAATAAGTATAAAAACGTTTTCCTAAATAATGAGTTCGAGTTGACAGGCAGGACGATGTGATATTTAAGTGTGTGTCTCCACCTACATGAGTGAGTTCACCTTGCCCACGGACACCTTAGTCATGAGGAAGCCTTCCCTTCGTTCAGTGGTGCATGTGTTGCCTATTAAAAGAAAGAATTATACGACTGGAAACGCATCTCACGTCTCGTTCTGATTCTGAACAAAGACTGCAGACTGAGACCGGACAACACTGACAGAAGTATTGCTCATGTACCTACCTACCTGTGTGTGTGTGTGTGTGTGTGTGTGTGTGTGTGTGTGTGTGTGTGTGTGTGTGTGTGTGTGTGTGTGTGTGTGTGTGTGTTTATACGTGCGTGAGTGTCCATACGCGTGCGGAAAAAAAAAGTTTTCTGTACATGATGTTACTTTAATGAAGGAAGTAGAGTTTTTATTTAGAACACAACAAACTTGACTTTTAGAAACAAGAAAAATAGAGTCATAAACGTCCTTCAGAGAACACCTGAGATGCACAGATTCGTGAAATAATCAACAGGTGGACAGTGAGCAAAGGTCGTTGACTTGACCAATGCAAACCTGAAACGCAAAAGAGAGAAAAAAGAAAAAGAAAAAAATAAAGTCAATTGTAACAAAAACAAAACAAGAATATAAGAAATGGGGGCAGTGTTTGCGTTTTATTGTCCAAAGGGGAAAAAATAATCTCAAAACAGTGAATCTCTGACTTTACCGCCTCCACTTCACCTGGTTAATTTCTCGCTAAATAAGAGAGACAATCAAAATACTCAGGAACATCACGACTCACTTGGGATGTAGCACTAGCTCTCTCTCTCTCTCTCTCTCTCTCTCTCTCTCTCTCTCTCTCTCTCTCTCTCTCTCTCTCTCTCTCTCTCTCTCTCTCTCTCTCTCTCTCTCTCTCTCTCTCTGTGTGTGTGTGTGTGTGTGTGTGTGTGTGTGTGTGTGTGTGTGCATTCCTCTTTAATAATCCCTTTTACCAGTATCTTATTAGGTCGTCTTCATATCCTCTTATCTATTTCTGCGATTTGTTTTTTGTATGAGACAATACTGCAACAAAATAGTAAGAAAGATAATTATCTGCGCATCTTCTAAGTCTTAATAATCAAAGAATGTGCCTGGCATGGCTAGGAGATACTTTTCATATGTACTGCCATTTGAAATAGCAACCCACGTATGTTAAAGTTCATTAATATACTGTTTGTACGTGCTGTTATTATATTTCTACTTCCACTGATATTGTAATTTCATTATTGGAAGTTCCCTGCGGCCCGTGTTCCAATAATAGAAGGATAAAGTAACCCGCGTCTGCAACTTTCATGTTACTTGTCTGCGGAGCGTGAGGTACGAAAGCTGATCAGCCAGAGGAAGGAAATAATTACATAAAAATAAACAACGAAATACGTAATCACTATATTATAATTAAAATATCATTAGAGATAATTAATTACGTACACACGAATGAAAGGAATGAAGAGGTTGTGAGTATCATTATATTACTCAAGAGATATATAAAAAAAAGAACAACATCATAGCCTTAATGAAGAGAGATAATAACAGATAAAAAAATCATTACAAGAAAATCATGGCAGCACTACTGCATTTAAACCGTAAAAGGTTAATTTCAGTAAGCTATTTATAGATACTTATAATTACATCATTGATAGGAGTGCAAAATCCTTAGTTCCTGGTATAATTTTTGTTGTCAAGAGAGAAGCACAGCAGTCATGTCATTCAATGTGACAGTATAATGATGTGCTTTGCTGCTGCATGAGACTGTTGGGACTCATTTAGCCATAAGGGTTTTCCTTTCTAGAATGGTGTGAGCTTTGATAGAAAAGAAAATGCCTAAAAATCTGGATTACGAGAACAAATATAAATATAATTTTCCAGACTGAACAGTACCAATGGAAAATTTTGTTATCAGTTTTGCCAAGACGAGGATTCCTTAGCGACACACACACACACACACACACACACACACACACACACACACACACACGAAACAAACCTACACCTTAATAATATTCTATAATAAAAAAAAAAAAACTGACGATTATATTTTTTGAAGGAACGAGACCTCACACGGTCAGGCGGCGGCGAGGAGCGTGAGGTCTTACACATGCTCCAGTAGTTTCAGAACAGTGAGGGGCGGCTCGGGCAGCTGGCAAGGCAGTGAAGCACGGGGAGGGGAGAAGGTGAGGCCCTATACACGTGCCGGGTAGATTAATTGTTCCGATCAAGGTGAAACGAAGACTGAGAAGGATGAAAATACGCTGATGGTGTTTTAACTACCATGAAGAATAGGGCGCGAGGCGATTAGGCAGGTGATAGAAGATGGGGAGGCTCGACAGTCTTTTGTTACGGCTGATTTTCTCTCTCTCTCTCTCTCTCTCTCTCTCTCTCTCTCTCTCTCTCTCTCTCTCTCTCTCTCTGTCTCAGCATGGTGCCAGGGTGGAACGCAGAAAATTCGGTTGAAATTCGCGCTCCACTTTAACGATACAATAAATACTAATCTTCTTAAACCCCAGAGTTACTTCTATGGGTGTTGTGGATTTAATGGGAAATGAACAACAACAATAACAACAATAACAACTCTCGCACACACACACACACACACACACACACACCCGGTAGCTCAGTGGTTAGAGCGCTGGCTTCACAAGCCAGAGGACCGGGGTTCGATTCCCCGGCCGGTTGGAGATATTTGGGTGTGTCTCCTTTCACGTGTAGCCCCTGTTCACCTAGCAGTGAGAAGGTGCGGGATGTAAATCGAGTTGTGACCTTGTTGTCCCGGTGTGTGGTGTGTGCCTGGTCTCAGGCCTATCCGAAGATCGGAAATAATGAGCTCTGAGCTCGTTCCGTAGGGCAACGTCTGGCTGTCTCGTCAGAGACTGCAGCAGATCAAACAGTGAAACACACACACACACACACACACACACACACACACACACACTTGGATAGTTTCGTGGTGCGGCAACGGGTCTTCAGTTCAAGGAAGTAATGTAAAACCTGCCTTAGCCCTCCGTCACTAGCTTGTGTTACCTGAAGTGGGGCATGACGATGGAATAGCTACGTCACGTCAGCCGGGGTGATCGAGGCTGACCAAGGTTGCATTAAGACACTGGAGACACTCAATATAAAGCTGGCTCGAAATGGATGGAAGTACGTACGTGGTTTTAAATGCAGTTCTCTTGAGTCTTATTGAGTTGTCCCTCAGACCAGGCTTCCTCGCGTGCTGTGACTAGAATGCAGGTCACTCCTGAACCCTGAGGTGGTTATCGAAGTTATCTCCACATTAAGTAAATACGAATGGTGCTTCAGGTGTTGATGATATGTAGGGGTGTATAAGCCACACACCGCTGCACATGAGGACCTACCTAAGATTGAAAACAGGAACACGTACATGATACTCCTTAGGAAGAGTGAACTGTGTGTATGTAGAACCATGAATCTCCTACACACACACACACACACACACACACACACACACACACACACACACACACACACACACACACACACAGGTCAACATAGACAGTACAATCAGACAAAGTGCTTAGTATCGATGGAAGCTTTATTTGGCTTGCTATTTACGGAAGAGTTGATGTCACCCTTCCTCGCAGTGACACTACCGCCTATTGTCATTGAATACATTTACCTTTCTGGGGTTATCTTTCAGTTTTCACCACAGTCTTGTCCATCACTTTCAGAGGTACTTATCGATGGACAGTCCTATAGATGTAGATGTCTATGGAAGAGTGAACAATTTCCG
>NC_059269.1:4588628-4621128 GCF_017591435.1 Portunus trituberculatus | reverse complement strand
GACATGCGTTTTGCTTTTTTTTTTTCTTGGTGTGTGTGTGTGTGTGTGTGTGTGTGTGTGTGTGTGTGTGTGTGTGTGTGTGTGTGTGTGTGTGTGTGTGTGTGTGTGTGTGTGTGTGTGTGTGTGTGTGTGTGTGTGTGTGCAGGCGCTCGCGAGTAAAAACCCTCAGTAACACCAAAATAGCTAGAATCATAATCTCTATACAATAAATTTAGTCCCAATGCACCAAAAGGGAATCGTGTGAGTGGCCGCTCTATCCTGGTGTGCCGTGGCCGCCCTGCCCTGGAGTGACGTGGGCGCACGGGCACTGAAAGGCGATACCATCAGCACACGCCGCCACGGATCCGCTGCGACACATGATATCAAGCGTGGGCATCTCAGCACTGTAAACAACCCATATTTAAAGGTCACAATGGCTATCAGGGAGGGATCTTCCAGCATTCCCACCGAAAGCAGGGAGAGGCGAGCGGGTGTGGCCGTGTTAACTTAACTAGTGTAATATTTTCTCCCCCACCGGTGAGTTACATTATAAAAGGCGAGTTGATTTAAGTAATTTATTATGAACCTTACTTTACATAACCAATTTTCTGAGCCTAGACCTGTGGCCGTACTGTTCAGGTGTTAAAAGATGCGGGAATACGAAACATATGGATACGTATAGCACTATCCTCACGCCGAAAATCAGGGCGACTTCATAGAGGAACTAACACTTACTCCTCCTAAATAAAATGCCTTTGTAAATATTTTCTTTCTTTTGAGCCGGAGCAGTCCACATGAATATACTGCAGTCCGGCAGGTGCTTGAGCCCCGTCCCGCCCCGCCTCACCCCGCCTCGCCAGGATTAAAAATGATTATGCAGGCCAGCGCGGGAGAAGGTGAGTTATCGCAGGGAGCAGGTGTGTCTGGGTCTGAGCCGCACTGACAGACTTGCTTGGTGAAGGTAGATATTAGCTGCCCTGATAAGGTTATTATTGCTTTGAGTGTGTGTGTGTGTGTGTGTGTGTGTGTGTGTTGTGGGTAAACTTATTTGTGTATTTGAGGATATATATGACCGTATTGCGTCTTTATGTAGTGTAGTAAACCCCAAATTTCCCGTTAAACCTATTGAAGTCTTATTTGAAGCTCAGTTTGGCAAGGAATAAGCGGAAACCAGAGAAGGACAAAAACAGAGAAAAGAAAAGAGAAAACTGGTAACTCCACTGCTTTGAAAATCATGCATATCAGCTCCACCCGCAGAGGCAAAAGAGGAGAGACACACACATACACACATACACACACACACACACACACACACACACACACACACACACACACACACACACACGAGAAAAAAAGTGTCAAAACAGACTACCATTTCGAAAAGAGCGAGAATAATCATTAATATTTTTCTCTTGGACCTGAAGTTCGTCTCTGCTGTGACGAGAAAGTGAAAGAAAAAAAAGACTGAATTTTTAATTATTGTGTTACCGAAGAGAATTGAACTTTTTTCTACTTTTAAAAGATAAGAGATGCACAGAAATGAGTGTTAATTGGTTTAGACAGGTGAGACTCAACATAGAACTGGATTCTCAGGCCAAAGCTAAGTAAATGAGAGAGAGAGAGAGAGAGAGAGAGAGAGAGAGAGAGAGAGAGAGAGAGAGAGAGAGAGAGAGAGAGAGAGAGAGAGAGAGAGAGAGAGAGAGAGAGAGAGAGAGAGAGAGAGAGAGAGAGAGAGAGAGAATAGACAGGTAGACAGGTAATATCATGTAGACAAAGAAACAGACAAACAGAAAGAGAAACAGACAGACAAATAAGTAAACCTACAGAGCGAGAGGCACAAAAATACTAAACAAACACACACACACACACACACACACACACACACACACACACACACACACACACACACACACACACGAGAAGGAACCATATGAGGAGAAAAGCAGGTGTGTCAAAAAAAAAAAAAAAAATCCTTAGAAGAGTAAAAAGCTTCAAACTCACTCCCAACACAGGTGGTCTGCCAACATCCTCTTTGAACAAGCCACTCTTGCCCCATCCTCCTCCCGCAAGCCAGTAACACCCGCCAATTTGACACTCCCTCTAAGGCGATCCAGCTGGCGGTCTCAAAGGCAAGACGACAAGGAAGATATGACCCCCGCACATATTTGGCGCCCAGATTGCTGCTCCCGAAGTGTTCCCGCGTGTTAAAAGATCATAAGTGTTTTTACGCCTCACCGCTAACACAAACCCGGAGACCAAAGTGAGCAGTGAGAGTGTTTGAGCAGCTTGGCACGAGACTTAACTGAATTTCTCTCTCGCTTTTTTTTACGTAATGGTGTTTGATGTAAATACTAAACAAAAAGTGTGAGGAAAATATGACTAAGTGTGGCTTTGATAGTGTTACGTTTCGTTCCTAGACATGCTTTTTTTTTTTTTTCTCCCTAAGGTGGTGTAATAGTTTTTATACTGCAGCCTTCCTTCTTCAGTGTGTTTACCTGCCTTCCACCACCACCACCACCACCACCACCACCACCACCCACCCACACCTGGTCCAGACTCATCACGTGTTCTATGTGGACTCACCTGCCCTCGTTCTATTCTCCTTCCTTCTCCTCATTCCCTGTCGCTCAACCTACCTATTCTCTCGATCTCACCTGCGCTGTTCTTCGTTCTCCTCATTTCTTCTCACCTGTCCTCATTTCATTACCTTTTTCTTCATTTCCTATTCCTCAAAATTTTTCCCCTTTCATCTATCCTTATCATCTGTTTTCTCATTCTCTGTTCCTAAATGTAGTATTTTTCCATCCTCTTCTTATTCTTCATTTTCTCTTCATCCTTTGTAGCTAAATATATTCTTTTCCTCATCTGTACCTATCTTTTCTTCTTTCAATATTCCCTATCACTTCAATCTTATTTCCGCCTTTTTTCCTCTTCAATCTTCTTATACAAAAGTTAATAGCCCGAAAGTGGGAAACATCTTATCATAAATGAGTCGTTCTTGGTGCTGGAAAACCTCAAGCGGCCTTCACACCTCTCACATCTGTTTACTCAAGCTCGCCACTCTCCTGCAGGTGTTCGCTCGGCTTTTTGTCCCCAGGGCGTGCCAAGAGCTGAGTAATTTATTGTACTGTAAACTGGTGTGCTCGTTATACGCAGATCATTGTCAGTTTATATGCATTTTATTACTACCAGAGTTCAATTTTTTTTCCCCCGATTATATTTGCTCCTCTTGTTACTCGTATATCTTTCATACTTATTCTCCTCCCTCTTCTCTCTAAATCTCGATGAACGTCTATGATTTCAATAATTTATCCTTTTTTATTCTTCCTCACACCTCACCATCCCAGCTCCGGCCCACACCCTGCCAGTCTTCGCACCGCCCGGACACCCCATCACTCGGCAGCTCGCGTGTGAAGAATGCGGGCACACAGTCTTACTCCACTTGCTCACACGCGCGTGCAGGGAGAGCCAACAGGTAAACAACTGCGAGGAAACAGACCAGAAATATGTTTGCCTTTGCCTCGTGCGCCCACAAGGGAGGTATACGACCAGGTGTGTTGGTCTTGTATGGAGGAGAAGGAGGAGGAGGAACAGGAGTGAAGAGGAAGGGAAGGAGGAATATAAACAAACACAAAGAAAGAGCAAAAATCAGTAGGTTTATTGATCACGAGGCTGTTTGATACATCACACTATCTAATCTAAGAGGCGTACAAGATGGAAAAGGAGAGAAGAAACGAAGAGAAAAAAGAGAGGTAGGGAGGGATAGGAGGAGGAGTGGGAAGACAAGCAGGAGGAGCAGAAGTGAGCAGGACCGTTTATAGATAAGTGACTAGCGGTGGGTTGGCGCATTAAGGGCGGAGATAGGTGAGCTAATTAGCGTTAAGCGCCTGACTGATGCACGATCATGAAGGGACTTTTGCTTTTATCTCCTCCAAACTGTTATCATTATCTCCTGAAAGCATCGCTCGCTGTTTATGTGGTGTTCTTCGTCTATCTCTGCAGCTTTCATAATTAAAGAGCATTAGATTCTAAGTGATGTTTATGAACCTTTATCGCGGTCCACCCCTTCCCTCCTCCTTTTTTTTCTTTCGTGTGTCAAGAAGTCTGGAAATTCTCACCTCTTTTTCCTCCTGAAGCTTCCCTCAGCTCAGGCCGTCCACCGCTAAAGGCGATGCGCATCACCTTAAACAGATGGCCGTGTGACGCGAACACACCTCTCATTATAAACCCGAGAACAACTGTTGCTGCCGCCGCCACTTCTACACCACTTGACTCGCAATTACTCGAGTTTATTTGGATGCACACAACATTTCCCCCTTATTACTCAGCCTCCTCCAACTGGCACTGCATGTTTAGTTCACCCGCTCGCTTCAAGGAGGAAAAAAAATAATCAGCTACATGTGGGAGTGAGTGTTGAGTGTATTCTGATCATGTAGACAATTATAGCCAGCACTAAGAGATCTGTTTGGTTCAGGGCGTGGCGGCGCTCTTGTCTCGAGTCTTGCTTGATTCAGCCATTTGCATCGTTGTGGAGAGCCACGCTTGAGAGAGTTCCCCTTAAAATAAAAATACGAAAGAAAACTGAGGAATAAAATATATAATCAAGCGCAAGAATGAAAAGTGAGTAAATAGTTGACATAAAAAAATGTTTGCAGTAGCGTGCGAGAAAAATAAAAACAAAAATAAAGAACAAAATAGCAAAATACGAACTGGAAATAGGAGTAAACAAACAACCAAAACAAAAATAAACGTAAATTGTGATGAAATGATAGCGTAACAAACTTAAGGCGCCTGTGGACCATAGCGTCAAGGGTCCATAAGCTTACACTTCTCGCGTCACACACTGGCACGCGGCTCCCTCCCATCCTGACTGCTACCGCCCAAACACCTCCACTCAGCGAGCCACCGTAGCGGAAACAGTACATAGGAAGCAACAGCAGAAGTCAGAAGCTACAAAAACTTGCAAATGAGGCGAAGATATTTACACTACTTCATAATATGCATAGGAAAAATGAAAATAAAATCTCTCTCTCACTCTCTCTCTCTCTCTCTCTCTCTCTCTCTCTCTCTCTCACAACAGCAAGTCAGGTGAGTGGTAGGCGGGTACAGCTAATCAACTTGGTCACAGTGGGGAGGGGAGGTGACTCAAGACAGGCAAGAAAACTGAAGGACAGAAGACGGCAGAGTTACAGCGGCAGTCAGGGAGGATTTGTAGACGCTGGGTGAGTCTACGAGGAGCTGGATGCCCGTGATGAGTGAGAGGGAGACAATGTACATGACACAAAGCAGGAGGTGGTAGACTAAGACACACACACACACACACACACACACACAACTAGGCTCTCCTGTATTCCGTTAAGTCTCCTCCAGAGCTTCTACACATTAAGAAACGCGAAAACAAAGCGATATTGCAAACACACACACACACACACACACACACACACACACACACACACACACACACACACACACACTAGACAAAGCATTAAATTGAAACTCAGTATATATATTGAACTAAAGCACAACAGTATGCTAATTCGCCTTTACACGAACACAAAGCGGCATTGCAAACTTGAATAAAAAGAATAAAGAAGAGAAAACAAAGCATTGAAATGAAACACAGTAGAGTACTCCTTATGTAACAAGCTTCACTAACACTATTCACCACAACACAACGAATAAACACACACCACCACCCACACCACACACACCACACACATCGCACACCACACACAAGCCCTCACAGCTCCATTCCTCCTCCCCCCCCCTAACAAGAAGAAGGTAAACAGAGAGGCGTGAATAAGCATTAGCGCAAATGGAGTTCAGAGAGAAGGAAAAGTGAATGCGATGATGAGGGAGAGACGAAAGAAAGGAGGAATAAATATTGGTCAAGAAATAAGATGATGGTAAAGGAAAAATAAAAGAACAAGAAAAAAAGAGAAATGGTAATCTAATTCTTCTTCCATCACGTTTTGTTTGCTTTTGTCCGATAATTGAATTTCTTGTCTTGATTCCTCCTCCTCCTCCTCCTCCTCCTCCTCCTCCTCCTCCTCCTCCTCCTCCTCTTCTTCTTCTTCTTTTTCTTCTTTTTCCTCCTCCTACTCCTCTTCTACTTCACTCTCCTTCAAATTCTTCCTCTTTTTATCATTTTTTTCCTTCTCCCTCTCTCTCTCTCTCTCTCTCTCTCTCTCTCTCTCTCTCTCTCTCTTCCCTAAGTTTACTTTTTTTTTATCTTCCACCGTCTATTTGTTCTGACGAAATTGTACCAGTGAGTCACGTGTATGTGTGTGTGTGTGTGTGTGTGTGTGTGTGTGTGTGTGTGTGTGTGTGTGTGTGTGTGTGTGAGTGTGTGTGTGTGATTGCAAGGTCATAATGGCTACTCGTGTGTCAATATACTACGCAGGGAACTAAAGTGTACTGAAAGAAAGGGATATATATATATATATATATATATATATATATATATATATATATATATATATATATATATATATATATATATATATATATATATATATATATATATATATATAGATAATAATAATGCTAAAATTCTATACTTGCTTAGTGTTTAATGTATCAATAACTTATGTAAATACGTGCAGTGAAATTCAATATATAAAAATCAATAATAAATGCTATGTGGACATTTATGGAGTTTTGTACTTGGTTTTCGAAAATTTGTGGGTAATAAACTGTCTATCTATTTATTTGTGTGGAGAGAACTAGTGTGTGTGTGTGTGTGTGTGTGTGTGTGTGTGTGTGTGTGTGTGTGTGTGTGTGTGTGTGTGTGTGTGTGTGTGTGTGTGTGTGTGTGTGTGTGTGTGTGTGAATGCCATCCTGTACTGTCAGTCAAAAGCTTCTCACACCACGCTCATCAACCTTTGCCTTTTGATAACCTATTATATTTCCTGCTCTGAACGGGATTATCATTTACAATACAATATACATTTTCCATCTATCTATTTACTTTTCTTCCGTGTTGGTGATTGCTGCAGTTAGACTCCGTTTTATCAACATTTTTCTTCCCTTCAGGTTTTTTTTCCTGTTCATTTATTTAGTCTATTCATAATTTACCTCTATGTTTTGATTTTAATGATCATCGTATTCAGCATTTAATTTCTTGTTTATGCTTATTATTATTCTCGTCTTTTGCTTCTCCTTTTGTGTTTGGTTTATAATGATTTTCGCATATCATTTCTGGTTTCATGTTTTGCTTTTAATGAGCCTTGTTTTTCTTCCCGTTTCTGTCAGCTCCTTGTGTGTGTGTGTGTGTGTGTGTGTGTGTGTGTGTGTGTGTGTGTGTGTGTGTGACGTGCCAGTGAATGCGTGTGTTATGGTACGTTAAGCCGCGAGCACGTGCGTTTCGCTGCGATGTGTTGTTTACACTTTCGACTGCAGTGTAGAGAAAGTCATCACCTCGTTATTCCATATATAAAAAAGGCTAGAAATAGGAATACCTTCTTTTATAGTACTGGAAATTTAATCAACGAACAAAAATAAGGGACATAGGAGTAAAAACATGATTTGATATAGAAATACTTAGTTTTGTGATACTGAAATTTAATCATAGTAATGTTGTTTGAAGAAAAAATGAGGGAAATTAGTGAGGAGGTGATAGGGAAGCTCATAGAAATATAGGAGCATTATCATTATTTCATACTTTTTCGACTGTAAATTTTCGTTAAAGATCACCTGTAGTAGAAAAAGTAACTGAACATAGTACAATATATCTAACCAGTTCAACTTTTTTCTCCCAACCTTCTCACTTATCAAAACACAACACCGTAGGAAACACCGTAACTGCGAAATATTTGAAAAACTATAGCGTAAAAATGAGTAGAAATGCAGCAGAAACCCATTGAGACATGACCCCACAAAGACCTTTCGGAGCATGAGAACCTAACCTATCTATATTCGTACCCTGGAGGTCTGTTATGTAGGTGTGAAGAGCTCGGCAGGTAACGGTTGAGGGGATTTCTGATCGTGTAAACTGCTCTGTGCATCACGACCATACTTATAGACAGCTCTTTTATAATACCCTTTCACATACACCTTGAATCTGGCTTTCAATCCTAATGGCGCAAACGAAAGAGGTGATAAAGGAAATATTACCTCACACTGGAAGAGATGTTGTAACAGCTACGATACTCTTGTGAAATTAAGATGTTCAAATTTTGCGTTCCTAGTATTTTCTATTGTTACTGCAAAAAAAGTCTAGCTGGTAAAGCTTAAAATACTTGTCGCATATGGAAAGTGTGTTATAGCTGCTTCGATAGTCTTGTAGAATTATAACGTTGAAATATATAGTGCAGAGTGTTTTCTACCTGCAATAGTATGATAAGTAGAGGTATGAAGCAGTACTCACGTGTCATATGGAGAATGGATGACCAGGGAGGGAGGAATAAGGAAGTCTTAGTCACCACATACCTGAAAAGACAGGTGTTAATGGATATAATAACAAACAAGGAAACACATCACCAATATCAGAATATCTATTAGAATTACTATTTCACTCTTTGATGTTACATGGAAATACTTTGAAATAACTATGTAAAAAAAAACTAACAAACAATTCAAATAAAAATCTGTGCATCAACACTCCCACCTCATCGTCTCACGCAGGCTACTGAAAGCAAGACTCACAGATAAGCGATCCTAGTGGGGACTTACGAGCAAAGCTTATTATCAGCGAGAGCTTTCCAAGACCCGCCTGTACTCAATGGAGGAAATGCGAACTGATAGAACCTGTTACCTGAAGAAAACCTGTAATTACTGCTGGCGAGAATTCCGTGACCGGCCAGTGATGGGGGACGTGGCGCGTGACTCAGGACTTAGAGATGCCCAAGCTGGCTGAAAGACCCATTATCCTGCCCCACGGAGACTCATCGCCCTGGACAGCGTGCCGTGGACCGTGCGTAGTGGTTCCCATATCATACACATCTGATTACACTCACACTAACCTCGCATCATCCTCGCATCTGCCTCACGCCCTCCTCAGCTCAGTACAACACGAAGCAAGCGGTTCTTCCTCCGTATCACCTCAGGACCATATGCACATTCAAGACTCAATCATGTTATCAAGCATTGCTGATACCGCCTCTCAGCGTTGCCATAACACTGCCTCACACGTCCTGGGGATAAACTGCAGGAGGCATGTCGATCTTGTACTAAGTTTGAAACGCTATTAACACTGATTTGCTTTTTTAGAGAGAGAGAGAGAGAGAGAGAGAGAGAGAGAGAGAGAGAGAGAGAGAGAGAGAGAGAGAGAGAGAGAGAGAGAGAGAGAGAGAGAGAGAGAGAGAGAGAATTCTTGTACTCGCTAAGAGGTAAGTTACAATCATAAATTAACCACTCATGAACTTCGAATCAATTTTAACTGTTTACGAAATAAAGATTTGTTGCCATTTCAGATAATTATCTCCTTTCACTAAACACATACTTAGTCTTGAAAAGGTTAAAAAGCAACCAATCATGAAAAGAAGAAAAAAAAGTGGATACCTTGACTGGAAAGAATTTATTAGCTAATTATTTTATTACTATAATTATATGCCAATCTGACAGGCGAAAAATTCATCTGCCTTGTAGTAGAAAAAAATCCACTTCAAGACAAGTAGGTAATATCAAATAATTTCTTATTATAACACTGCCTATTTTTGTGGCTTATCTAAAAACACGGACCGATGATGCAACTGACGTTCATCTCTTCCTTCATTTAACACATATACTCTTCAGCCATTTGGAAGTGAGTGCTCAGGTTTCCTTGCTCTTCAGGTATCTTGGTTTCTTTCTTTTCTGGCCTCAAAATTTCTCCAAAACTGGTTCCCTCTCACTGCTATTTTTATTATTATGTTCCTCACTTCGCTTCTCTTCGTGTCGTCATGAATCTTCCTTCTCCTCCAGTCACCTCACCTCACCTCACCTCACCTCACCTCTCTCTCTCTCTCTCTCTCTCTCTCTCTCTCTCTCTCTCTCTCTCTCTCTCTCTCTCTCTCGTAAATACTTGAGGAGGCCATTTCATCACATTTCAGTGCAGCACCTGACACAAATACTTTTCCTTTATGTCGTCAACTCTGTATGTATGTATGTATACATGTGTGTGTGTGTGTGTGTGTGTGTGTGTGTGTGTGTGTGTGTGTGTGTGTGTGTGTGTATATATATATATATATATATATATATATATATATATATATATATATATATATATATATATATATATATATATATATTGTGGTTGAAAATACATAATTCTTGAGTTAGCTTTGTACTTGCTTTTTTAACTTATTATAGCAAGTTACATTTTAACCTTAATGAATTTAGATCCAATTACTACTGCTGTTTTCATAACTTATTTTTGATGCTGTTCTTAGTGTTCGAGATTATTATTTGTATCCTCGTAATGAACATATATTTCGTCAACCTCTACAATTCTTGGAGACTTATCATTACAAGGTTTCATTTGATAACATAAGTTCTTTTATAAGTCTTTCTCGTCATTGTTACTCGTTTACTTACATGATTTTTTAGTGTTTAACTTAAGGACATATATTCATTTCATCCTCTAAAATTCTTGGATCATAATATTACAACATTCCCTTCAATAAGACAAGTTTTTGTGTCTTTTTCGTTATAATCACATGCTTATTGACGTTATTTACAGTATTTAAGTATATTTTGTCATACACTGTTACTCGATTAGTTCATTAGCTTGTAGAATATTTATGGATTCATTATATGCTTCATTTCTACTACACTCTTCTTATTTTTGCTCTCTTCTTCATAATCATTCCCTGTTTACTTGACGTATTCTTCATTGCACGTTGTTAATTCATACCTTCCGTTACACTTACATTTCTCAATTTTCTAGAATTTTCACGAGTATCCTATTAACAGGACAATTTTTTTTTCTTTATCCTCACTTACATTACCTTCCCTCCATTCAGTCAATACTTTTCGCTATTCTTATATTTCTTAATTTTCTAGAATTTTTAGAGTTTCTATTTACCAGACCATTTTTTTTCCCTCCCATTTCTTTCCTTGTAATCACTTACATGGTCTTTCCTTCCTCTGCAGCCACTTTTTCCCTTCCCTTTCTTCTCCCTCTCCCCTCGCCCCTGCCTCCCTTCCACCCCTCAGGTAGGGCAGGTGTTGGTTCACACAGGTAAGAACACCAACCAACCGTGGCTTTCCTCAGTTACCGCCTTTCCTTCTCTTCCTTCATTTTTCTTAACTTTTTTTTTCAGGGGAGTCTTTTTTTCCTTCTTCAGAATTTTCCTTTCCATTTGATATTTTAGTTTCTTGATTTGTGTTTTGCTTTATATATTTATTGATATGTGCGTTTCTTTTACTGCTATTCACACTTTATTTTCAGTTCGTGGCGTCTCATTAGAGTTATGAATATTATCATCATCAACCCAATAAGTAAATTTACCATAATACTTCAATATTTTTCCATTTTCATCAATATTTTTTCCATTCTCAGTTACTTTTTCTATTCCTTTTCCTTTCCTTCTTCTTCCTCGTTATCTTCCTTCTTTTGCCTTTCACCTCTCTCCTCTTATAATTCATCACCTTCTTCTTCTTTTTTCTTTCCATTCCTCCTCCTCCTCCTCCTCCTCCTCCTCCTCCTCCCTTGCAGTGCTTTCCTTTCATGTTCAGCCCAGCCTTGCCTTGCTCACACTTTCTGTACGTTGCTGAAGCCATAAATGAAGTGCTACTATCTAGTCTATCTCTCCCGCTATTACTGTCTTTCTCCCTCCTATCTCTTCCGTCATCTTCTCTCCCGCTTCTCTTTTTCTTAACCTTACTTTTTAAAGCGTCCCTTTTTTTTTTTCTCCTCGTTGGGTCAAGTGTAAAAACTATTTTCACCACTATTGTGTCAAATTTTTATCTCTAGTGTGTGTTTTATTCGTAAATATGGACGTGTTTTGAAGCCTTTGATAAAAACAAATGCTATACACTAGTGAGCTGGGTTGAAGGTGAGAGGAGGGGAAGGGAGGGGTTGGGAGGGGAGGAGAGAGAGAGAGAGAGAGAGAGAGAGAGAGAGAGAGAGAGAGAGAGAGAGAGAGAGAGCAGAGAGGTGAGGGAGGTGAATACTCGTAAGTGTGTGAGTCACCTACACACACACACACACACACACACACACACACACACACACACACACACACACACACACACACACACACACACACACACAAACATATGGATGAGTGTGAGTATTAGTGTTTCAAGACTTTCTTCTCTCCCACAATAAAATAAAACAACTCTCGTGTCCGCGTCGTGCTTTGTGGTGACGCTTCGAGACACTTAAACCCCAAACTATCTTACGCATATTTTTTTCCTCACTACAAAATGTTTCCTTCACTCCTGCGGCGGCACAATGCGGTAACGTCAGTCATGGTAACTGCGTTGAAAATATCTACATATATATTTTCTTTTCACAGGTGCATGAATGAATACGTATCTTCGCGGGTTTTTCCATTTTCATTTACTACACATGTGTTTTCTGAGCCGTCAGAGAGAGAGAGAGAGAGAGAGAGAGAGAGAGAGAGAGAGAGAACTACAGCTTACAAGAAGACGTTTGGTGACACGTGCTAACCGCAAAATTGTGCTTGTGGTTGAGGGTTGGAATTCACTCGCACATCTGGAAAACATAATACTTGGTTCCATTCCTTGATAAACGTTATCACGTAAACTGTTCACGGTTTAATTTCTAAAGGTACTTGGAGGATTTACTGAAGAAAAAAAAGTTTAGAAATATAACATCTTCACATAAGAAATTGTTCACACATTGATATATAAAAACATTCACGAAAAAAAAAATTATAGCAGAAGTGGACTGAAGACATTTGAAAAACTATCATGCAATTCATTCAGTAGAAAGTGAACAAACATTAATGACGTCAACTTGAGAAAACACTGCAAATTTAATCAGGCGTTTACAGATCACTTAAACCTTACCCTAACACATATAGCTTATCGCAGCCTTATTTGAAGCATCGCAAAGAGAATGGCTAAAATACATTACACCTCTACACAGAAACAGGTTATGATAAAGTACCGGACATGAGCAAGGTAGTGAGACTGTCAGCAACGATAAATGCCCGTACATCTCTCTCTCTCTCTCTCTCTCTTTTGTTGTTGTTGTTGTTGTTGTTGTTGTTGTTGTTGTTGTTGTTGTTGTTGTTGTTGTTACTGTTGTTGGTGTTATTGCTGTTGTCATTAGTATTGTTCTCCTTCGTCTTTCTTTTTTTTCCATCTAGCTATATACCTCTCTTTCTCATTTTATTTCTTCTTACTTTTTTCCTTCTCCTTCCTTCTTTCTTTCTTTCTTCCTTTCATTACTCACTTATTTCGTTCCCTTCTCGTCTCACTGTACAAAACCTTACCTCAATACCCACGCACAACATTCCTGCCACACACACACACACACACACAGAGAGGTCCTGGCTGTTGAGAAACTTAAACCTAAAACCCCATAACACTGGCAGACACAGAGGACAGAGACACAATACTCACACAACAATCAGTCCCACTCCTATAGCCTTAGACAGTCTTCCAGAACCTACACCAAGCCCAACTAGAAAGCCATTTACTCCGTTCGACCCCTATTAGCCTCCCACGGTAACCAATTCTCAGTCAGGCGATCTGTCAAGGTGAAAGATATTACCAATTACAGACGAGCCTTTAAGATGATGAAATAGGAAGGCTGTGTGACTGAAGACTTCGTGTGTGTGTGTGTGTGTGTGTGTGTGTGTGTGTGTGTGTGTGTGTGTGTGTGTGTGTGTGTGTGTGTGTGTGTGTGGTGCATCAGTCAAGGGGTTTATTGATATACGGCAAGAGATTCATTATACACTCATGTAACTTCAGCTTAAGCTCGTATGCAATTTTTCATTAAATATTCATGTTTCAAGTATTTATTTATCTCTTTTTATTTTTGTGTAGGGTAAGGTCATGGGGGAGATTAGTGGAGTGATTCCAAGCATATTAGGATAATGAAAATATATGTGAGTAAGAATTATGCCAATCAATTTTCCCAACGAGTTATTGATAAATTACTATTTCAATTTGTCTTTACGCTAGTATAAACATTTGTCTAATTTTTGTTGTTCACTCTCTCTCTCTCTCTCTCTCTCTCTCTCTCTCTCTCTCTGAAAATTGCTTATACCACAACAATTACATAAAAATTGTAATAATAAAATAATAAAAGCAAAATATTACACATATAGAAACTAAATAAATCCTTTTATGTCTAATTGTATTCAATGTCACCCACAGAAAGGCCATTACAATCATATAGAGCGTCAAGAAATACGTTCGACACAGACACACACACACACACACACACACACACACACACACACACACACACACACACACACACACACACACACATACACACACACAAAACTCTCCCACCATATTTCCAACACACACACACACACACACACACACACACACACACACACACACACAGGCTAGCAGTGGGATCAAGGGGGCAAACATTCAGGTGAGCTAATCAAGCATGGGACTGAAGCCGTGCCATCCATCAGGACTAATCCAATCAGTAGACCACCTCTCCAGTGTCCCTGCAATCAGTCTCAAACACGATGGTCCGAGTGAGGGTACAAGAAAAATGACAGACTATGAGATTAAGGGGAACTCTGCCAGACGCTGAGGATAGAGAGAGAGAGAGAAGGGACGGGTGCAGTTTGGAGGGACATATGCTAGTTAGGGGGTATGGGAGAGGACACAGAGAGGAAGTAGAAAAAGATGGGACAGGGATATGAAGATGCAATTCGAGGATGATAGAAAGTATGAAAAAAAATGGATGTGGAAGAGGGTGAGAGAGGAGAGAGAGAGAGAGAGAGAGAGAGAGAGAGAGAGAGAGAGAGAGAGAGAGAGAGAGAGAGAGAGAGAGAGAGAGAGAGAGAGAGAGAGAGAGAGAGAGAGAGAGAGAGAGAGAGAGAGAGAGAATCTTTAAAGGTACCAGCAAATCCTTCACCTTAGAAATGTTTACAAAGATTTCTTCTCAAGCATCTCATAATTTTTTTACGCTTCTTTTGTATTTCCTTTAACTATTCTTCGTCTTGTTTTTATCTTTTCTTCTCTCCTTTTTATTGTTCTTCTTTATCTTCTTTCTTTATTCTTTTTATCTGTTTTCATTTCTTCTTTGTCACTTCATTTCCTGGATATTTTTTCTTTCCTTTCTTTCCTTTTATCTGTATATCTGTCTCTGTCTCTCTGTCTGTGTGTCTGTCTGTCTACTTCTATTTTTCTCTGTCTGTCTTTCTACATGTCTGCTTGCCTCTCTCTCTCTGTCTCTCTCTCTCTCTCTCTCTCTCTCTCTCTCTCTCTCTCTCTCTCTCTCTCTCTCTCTCTCTCTTTCGCTCTCTTTTACGACACATACACCACTATAATCAAGCCACCAACACCACAATTACCGCCTTCACCACCACTATCGCCATACCTCCTCCTCCTCCTCCTCCTCTCCCTTGCCTTTACCTTTTCCACTGGACCATACCCTCTCTACCTCCTCCACCTCCCTTCCTTTCTTCCCTCCATTCGTCCTGCCCTCAAACTCACTCCTCCTCACTTCCTCCCCTCCAGTCCTGCCTTACCTAGGGTCTAATGCCATAAGGACTGTAGAGTGACGGCAAAAGACCCATTCACCTACAGAAAGTGACCGCTGATGACGTGTTAATTACTGTGCAGGTGTGTAAGTCCGCGCTTAAGGGGAGTGGGTGGTGGTGGTGGTGATGGATGGAGAGAGAGAGAGAGAGAGAGAGAGAGAGAGAGAGAGAGAGAGAGAGAGAGAGAGAGAGAGAGAGAGAGAGAGAGAGAGAGAGAGAGAGAGAGAGAGAGAGAGAGAGAGAGACGGACAGACAGATAAACAAGTGTGTGTGTGTGTGTGTGTGTGTGTGTGTGTGTGTGTGTGTGTGTGTGTGTGTGTGTGTGTGTGTGTGTGTGTTCGATTAATGACGTAAGCAAGCGTGAGTGTAGCTGCAGTAAGCACACCAGTTCCACCTTGACCATCACGTCAGTAGTGTCTGGCTGGTGCTGTACCGGGGCAGGAGGTCAGCGCCACAGACAGCATGGGCAGGATGCGGCATGAGTCACAAAAGAAATGCACAAATTGTAAGCTATTTCCTTATTAATTTATTGGAAAGGCATATATTGTTTTCAGGTTTCCTTCTCGTCCAGCCACAAGCAGTGACGTTATTCTTTCGCCGCACACGACAGCGGGGAGTCACTGGTGTGTCCCAACGCCCTCCACTAACTGCGGGGGGTGAGTTTGACTCAGCATTATCCAGCATCAGCGTCCACGCTGAGTTATGGCGCGTCGGACGGGACCTCGCCCGCTGATTATGTGAGTGTTGAGAGCACAGTAATGGCCGCGTGGGTGTGTGGGTGAGCCAGGCAGAGATGCGAGATAGCTTTCAGGGAATTTTGGCTATGGGACACATCCGGGAGAATGCTTTCACAAATGGTGTGTATATATATATATATATATATATATATATATATATATATATATATATATATATATATATATATATATATATATATATATATATATATATATATATATAGAGAGAGAGAGAGAGAGAGAGAGAGAGAGAGAGAGAGAGAGAGAGAGAGAGAGAGAGAGAGAGAGAGAGAGAGAGAGAGAGAGATGGAAAGATAGATAAAGTTGTAGGTAAAATAGTTTCAGAAAATAGGCAATGAAAGTTATATTCCTCTTTCATAATTAAACAACTAGAGCCGCCAATACCATGAAACAGAAAACTGGTCTGACACAGCGGCAGGAACACAGCACGAGAAGGTAACGGGCGGTGGAGGGCTCAGTGAGAGAAGCGCCGCCCCGTCTTATGTTGGGTCATCAGCCGACGCCCCGCCGCCATGTGCGGCGGCAGATTATGACAAATGAGTCGGCTCTTGCGTCTCGGCTGTCAGCAGGCTCGGGATTACCGTGTTCTGGGCAGAAGAAGATCGGTGATTGACAGGGAGGGAGTCGGGACTTGGAGATTAGTCTTGTTACGGCGGATACACCAATAATTAATGACTTGCCAGCCGGCGAGCCTGGTAAAAATATCTTTATTTTTTTCGGCATGAAATAAGGTGTTATCGGATTTTCTTTCATCAGGTTGTTGTGACGGTGACTCAGTAGTAAGGGACAGCAGGTCCTTCCCCTACACAGCTCACGACACTCACCACACACCAGACAGGCAATAAACCTTCGTTTTAAATATTCCAATGGCACATTACAACTTGTTATCCAATACATTATCTTCTGGCGATATTTTCCTCGGAAACGTCCAACAGACATTGAAGATAACTGCTCGTTTAATTAGTCCAGAAAACGTTTCGCAAAATCTGTAGTTCAATGTTACATGTTAGGCTTTGAATATTCGGCATGTGTGTATCTCTAAGGTAAACAGGTGATCCTTCTTGGCATTCCACAGTCGTGCCTCAATAAGAAAAGACCACGATACTATGGCAAATATTACAGACGGTTCATGAGAGTGAGATCTCAGGTCACTTCAGTTTCGGATAATCCTTTCATCACTCTTTTTTAGGGAGTAGCATCTTCGTGGGATATTTTTCATAACTTATTTGCTGCTCTTTGACAGTAACTTAAAGAAAAAAAAACTTTGCTGGTGGTTGTTAATTAGAGACTTAATTCCAAGGCTAATATAAAGGTGTATTCTTCAGATTGCACAAGTGAATAGTAAGATATCAAAACACGCTGTTAATGGAAGCAGAGCACCTACCAAGCCAGCCTTCTCTGTCAAACATCAGATAAACTCTCTTATATGTTTTGAAATGCAATCTCTTTTAGTGTAAATACGTCTAACTTTACCATATAATAATATCAAATTTTCCATTACTCTAACTTAGTTTTCTAAAAATACCTTAATTTACTTTGCATTTATCCTTGTTGATGCACTGCGCCACAATGATAACCTAGTATCTACCATGACATTATTATACTCAAACATTTAATCAACCAACCAATCAATCAATCAGTCAATCAATCAATGGCTCGGTGGCCTTCACTCATCTCAGCCCGGCAACATCAGAGGCTTGTTCATTGAAGTCTAGTCTGTCGCAGCATCCTTGTCTTTTTTTTGCTTTCCTTTCTTGCCGGCTATTTAGTTGATGATATTAGGTCGGGGTCTTTTCCTCGCTACGCCGAGCTAATCTCCCAGCCGCAATTACTGATTTCACGGCAACGCATCACCGCTGACACACGTGTTGAGAACCGGGCACGAGCCACGTCCTGGTGAGGTGAGAAGGTGTAGATAATGACAGGACAAGGAGGGAAACACAGACGGGACAAGAGGACGACTGGCAGATGAGGAGAGGATGCGAACATTTTTTTGAAAAAGGGCCAAAGAGAGTGACTAAAATGGTGTATAGAATTGATAGTGTTGATGGTGATGGCGTGAAGTGAGGCAGCGAGATGGTCTTAGAATGAATCAACGTAGTATATAGATGATAATATTTAAAAAAAAGTATACGTGTGTGTGTGTGTGTGTGTGTGTGTGTGTGTGTGTGTGTGTGTGTGTGTGTGTGTGTGTGTGTGTGTGTGTGTGTGTGTGTGTGTTAATAATATTTTCGAGGCAGAAAAATATTATTAACGTACATCTACTTATCTATCTATCTACATACGAGTATCTATCTACTTATCTATCTATAGATCTGTACCAAGAACATGAATTTACAAAGCACAGATTAAGCAAAATTCATTTAATATTTCCGAAGCAAGCTGAGCATGGTTATTCAAATAATGCGTTTTTTACCAAGTCCCCAGGTAGGTTCCTTAGATGTTTTGTATTCTTAGCTTACTTTCAATATAAGTGCTTCAGAATTCAAATGTGTTTCTTTCAGTGAATAATGATTAGAGCCTGGAGAAAGCCAACAGCCTTTTACAGAGACTTGGTGTTCTCTATTCCAACACGACACAGCATATTTTCCAGTGACCCAGCAAGTTTCCCGCTGATTACTTTCCGTGTTTCCTCTGCTCCCATGACTACAGACACACTGTGGGCTTGCTGGGGAGAATGAGAAAAGTGCTTAAGCAAGTTAGGGAGTGTGGATGATGTGAGTGAGACACAGGAGACGGGACGTGCCTCTCCCACCGCGGCGAGGCGGGCCAGACTGCGGTGTGCTGGGACTCACTCCACGCAGCAGATTAGTTCCAAGGCATTTCCAGTTATCAGAAGCGAATTTAGGGACCAGTGTAAGAAAAAAAACTTATACACTTTAAATGTTATGGCGGCGTTGTACACCTCGGGCCACACAATTTCATGGCATATTTGTGCCTCGTGTGAACGAAAGCAAAAATTCCTGCCTGTGAACAGAGAAACTGGAATGCAGGAAGGAAGTACAGGGGAAAGGCACATGCCACGCGGGGAATTGCACATAAACACACACACACACACACACACACACACACACACACACACACACACACACACACACACACACACACACACACACACACACACACACACACACACACACACACACACACACACACACACACACACACACACACACATCTATCTATCTATCTATCTATCTATCTATCTATCTATATCTATATTTATATACATATTGTGACTGTACACACACACACACACACACACACACACACACACACACACACACACACACACACACACACACACACACACACACACACACACACACACACACACACACACACACACACACACACACACACACACACACACACACACACACACACACACACACAAATAAAACTGATATCCGAAGCACTTGAATACTAATAATAAACAGACAAGATACATTGATTCCACAATAAACTAAATAAACACTCGATCAACAAATATGGGAATCAAGACATTCATATAGAAAAATAAATGCCACGAAACCAATAAAAAAACAGGTCTGTGAAAACAAAACACACAAACACAAATAAAAGAAGGAAAATAAGTAAACATATAAAAGCAATAATAATGGAGGAATGTAAACAGGAGAATGACGAGCGATGAGACAGACAGGCACGATGGGAAAGTCTCGAACACACTCATAAGAAGAGAGAGGAAAAAAAAAAAAGTGGTAGATCATAAATACTATACATGAGAGACACAACATAAACATCAAAACACGGTAAAGAAAGAGAGAAAGAGAAAAATATGCAACAAAAACAATACGTGCTTCAACTCACCAGAAACAACAACAACAACAACAACAACAACAACAACAACAACAACAACAACAACCACGTCACCCATCACCGACATAAATCTTCATTGTTTTGCCTTATTAATTATCATCGTGTGTGTGTGTGTGTGTGTGTGTGTGTGTGTGTGTGTGTGTGTGTGTGTGTGTGTGTGTGTGTGTGTGTGTGTGTGTACTCAGAAAACTTGCAAATACTCTCTCTCTCTGTCTCTCTCTCTCTCTCTCTCTCTCTCTCTCTCTCTCTCTCTCTTTACATATACATCGCGATGAGAGGAATGAAGAAGTAATGATAAAACAGATGTAGACTGATAGATGAAACGAGAGAGAGAGAGAGAGAGAGAGAGAGAGAGAGAGAGAGAGAGAGAGAGAGAGAGAGAGAGAGAGAGAGAGAGAGAGAGAGAGAGAGAGAGAGAGAGAGAGAGAAGGGGACGGACTGGCGGGTGTTCCAGGGCTTATTAAGGCTTGTACAGGTAGACAAACGTGTCGAGCAAAATTGGGGAGGAACAGGTGCGTGTCCTGCCCAGGTGAAGGTTAAATGAAGTAGTGATGAGAGTGAGGCTACCCCGAGCGGCTGAAGATGTGCTGACGGCGTGGCGGTGGTAATGGCGATGGCAAGGAAGTAATGGTGGTGAAGGTAGGGAGGTTGTGACGGAAGGATGTGGTGGTGGTCATGAAGAGGAGGAAGCTATAATACACGGAACACAAAGGAGCAGAAAGGAAGAATGAACAGTCCTTACGAGTTGTCTGTGATAAGCTACAATGTCAAATCTAAAGTAAGGAGATATAGAGTGGTAAAGGCATCTCCCTGTTTGCTTCATCCTACATTACTGGCTAGTATGAAAAGCTAGATGGATACAAAATGAAAAGGGAAAAATGTTGTACGGAAATTTTTCATGTGAAGTATATAAAAACTGTCACCGCTGTAGGTATTTTTCGGGCAAAGGAAGTCAGGGATGAATGATTGAGAATACAAGTTAGCATAAATAAACAAACCTATTTTTAATCAATACTCAATTTTCAAAGGGGAACTGAAGGAAAATTAGGCAAATGAAAATATCAATAGTCAGTAAACGTCATATTTGTACAGAGTTCACCACAGAAAAGGATGAATAAGAATGAGTTAGCGAAAAATAAAATACTGCTACTATTAGCTAATGAAAAGGGAAAAATGTTACACGGAAATTTTTCATGTGAAGTATATAAAAACTGTCACCGCTGTAGGTATTTTTCGGGCAAAGAAAGTCATATCTGATTATCTCTATAAAAATTAAATTCTTCTCCCTAGTCCACCCATCGGCGACATTTTCTTTCTAGACGCTATTATTTTTATTTCAGGGTAAGAATAATGATTTTTCTCCAAGTCTATGGACGGAACCACTCTTTCATAACTTCCGAACACTGCTGGCCATTAATCACAGCAGAGGAGAAGAGGATGTGTTTTTGTATGAGTGCAATGTATTAAATTTTGATGCCTTTAATTAACCACACGCCCGAGCATCACACGCAGCCACCGAGGCAGCAATGAGACAAATGAAGTCATGAATCATATCCTATAGTTCCTATCAAAACAATACCCTCGTAAATATGTTCGACCTCTTATCTCGATTCATCACGTTATGGAATGAAAAAAAAAATAGTAAAAAATCTTAATACTTGAATGATTTGCTGAAAGAAACCTGATATTAACAAAAAAATAAGATAAAGTCAGTATGCAGCTTTAATTTGAAACAGAAAATACAATATGCTTTTCTAATACATAAGATGAAGGGTTTTTACTTGATATGCCGATATACATACTGAACAGCGTGCGAGAGAGAGAGAGAGAGAGAGAGAGAGAGAGAGAGAGAGAGAGAGAGAGAGAGAGAGAGAGAGAGAGAGAGAGAGAGAGAGAGAGAGAGAGAGAGAGAGAGAGAGAGAGATGAGAGAGAGAGAGAGAGAGAGAGAGAGAGAGAGAGAGAGAGAGAGAGAGAGAGAGAGAGAGAGAGAGAGAGAGAGAGAGAGAGAGAGAGAGAGAGAGAGAGAGAGAGAGAGAGAGAGAGAGAGAGAGAGAGAGAGAGAGAGAGAGAGAACTATGTAGACGGGCAAATGGATGAAAGTGGCTTACTTAAAAATCTTAATCCAAAGGCAGTAATGATTAAAACAACGAAGAGCAGGCAAGCACGCAGACTCAATCAATGAAATGTTCGAGTGGCGAGTCATGAAAAGAAAACTTACATGAGAGATATATTTGTATTTAATGTTTCATAGTTTAGGTGACCAAGGCATGATAACACTTTAATTAATGTTTTTTCTTTATTTTTCACCTTTGTCTCTCTCTCTCTCTCTCTCTCTCTCTCTCTCTCTCTCTCTCTCTCGCAATGCCACGAGTAGAGATAAAATCAGCAGATGAAATTATAGATCTATTACGAGAGAGAGAGAGAGAGAGAGAGAGAGAGAGAGAGAGAGAGAGAGAGAGATTACGAGAGAGAGAGAGAGAGAGAGAGAGAGAGAGAGAGAGAGAGAGAGAGAGAGAGAGAGAGAGAGAGAGAGAGAGAGAGAGAGAGAGAGAGAGAGAGAGAGAGAGAGAGAGAGAGAGAGAGAGAGATAGAGAGAGAGAGAGAGAGAGAGAGAGAGAGAGAGAGAGAGAGAGAGAGAGAGAGAGAGAGAGAGAGAGAGAGAGAGAGAGAGAGAGAGAGAGAGAGAGAGAGAGAGAGAGAGAGAGAGAGAGAGAGATACGCACATCCAAACCTAAACAGGAACCAATAAGTTTTTCTGAGTTTGCAAACCACAAAATAATTAGTAGCTATTTCATGAAGCGCATGTGTACAATGGTCTTTTCCTCCTCACGAATTAAGCACGAGCGACTCTGGAAAATGAATGGGCGCTTCGGACAGGTAATATTAATCGGCGTGTCGGAGGTGTGGGTGGTGGATGAATAAGAAGCCATTGGGAGGAACACGTACAAGAGGCAGAGGGAAGGAGAAAGACTAGAGGATGCAGTTACACAGGGGAGACTGAGGAAATATTTAGAAGAGACATGAATCGAGACTCAACATCAATATTGGGACACATTTCTACCTTGAGATTTGTGTACGATTAGACCATTTTATTGACAATTGGAAGGGTGTATGGAGGTCACAAGATTAAGGTCACAGTCTTCACTATTTTAATCACCCACATACGTTTCTGAAGCTGTATAAAATCAGCAAATAGTCCTCAGAATATATATGGAAACGCGTCATAGTACTGAAAGGGTTAATACAAGAAAGTAAGAGAAGCTTCAAGATAACACCAAACCTACACGTGGCTGTCCCTATGTGAAAGATACCTACCTATTTCAACCTGTTATTTTCATCCATTACATTCTCTAGTCTTCTTTAAATGTTGGAAGTTCTTGAGTTGAGGTTATCTGTGAAAGGTGTATAGGTAAAGAAGGGTCATGATGAGTTTGGACTGGCACTTTTAGTTACGAAGAAGTTAGTAGGACATTGAGAGTACATGGGCTAGTGACGGCTTCCTGCAACTAAGTGGAGAGTGGAAGCGAATAAGAATAGTGAATCAAGACTGGAACGACAGAGTATTTGCATTAACAGACTCAGAAATAAATACACCGTCCGACCATCATCAAATTACCTTATAGCTAATTCCAATAGATTAAATGGATCGGAATTATCTTATACGGGAACCTAACTAACATACATCCCTCTGATGATGAAAAATACCACCTTTGGCATGAAAAAAAAACTAATGACATTTGAGATAAAAAGAAATATAGGTATAATACTAAAAAGGGCGAAGAAAGGTAGCGTAACCCTCCTGCAACCACTATTTAACTCCATGAAATCCTCCAATGACACCTGAAACATAAAGAAATTGAGCAAGTAGTATCTGAGAGGGGAAAGGAAGATGGCGTGACTCTCCAGCAGTGCCGCGAGTGCCGTCAGGGGAACAAATTCACCAGGACGTAAGTGATGGGCGCCGCTGCTGACCCCGGCGGCCTTAATCACTGCTGCTGGTGCTCCTTGATTAATTCCACCCGGCGACGCAGAGGAAGGCGATAAATAGTGAAGCAGTAACGACCTAATAACTCGGTCTCCTCCACGCGGTAAAAATGGAACAAAAACAACGGCCAGCTTCTGCAGTCGTGACCCTCAGATTAACAGTTCGAGCCTGCTGGAGTGGTGATCGTTTTAAAATCTTAATGACCAAGGAAGTGCGTGTGCGTGAGTGTGTTTTACGTGGTGAAGGAGTTACTTTAGCATTTTTTTGAAGATTGAGATATTTACGTACGTGTTTCTGTTGGTTTCTCGTAAGGTGAGACAAGGTGAGACAACAAAACTGCAAGAAGAAAAAAAATATAAGAAAGATCCGTACTGCCGAAAATAAATCACCGCTTGAAAGACAAGAAGAAAAAGCAACAACATTCACTTACATGGTACCATAACAAAAGAAAACCAGACAAGCACTAAACATCTCATGCACCCTCTACCTTAAAACTCCCACCACATAAAGAACGAACTGCAAGACCAAAAGTGAATCCTGGCAATGGAAGAGGTCATCTGATTTCCTCCGCTGAGAGTATCCCTGGTGTAAGGAGGATGAGAAATGAGCGGACTGCCTGTTTTAGAGTTGCTTTCAGAGAGGCTTACACGATACATGATTCCTCACTTAATGTTTGTTCTTCATGGCTTACCGGCGGCCGAGGGTCTGAGGCGCCGCGAGGGCACTCCACCCACGGGAATTCAATGCGTGACGAAGACCACGTCCCCCGCAGAGCAGCGCGCGGGGGAAACGAGAACTCCACCCGTAACTCAGAGGAGAGAGAGAGAGAGAGAGAGAGAGAGAGAGAGAGAGAGAGAGAGAGAGTATACATGTACTCACATAGTGCACTCTGATGTTGTGCAGTGTTCAATCACTTATACAATGTCTTGTGTGTGTGTGTGTGTGTGTGTGTGTGTGTGTGTGTGTGTGTGTGTGTGTGTGTGTGTGTGTGTGTGTGTGTGTGTGTGTGTGTGTGTGTGTGTGTGTGTGTGTGTGTGTGTGTGTGTGTGTGTGTGTGTGTGTGTGTGTGGGCAGAGAAAGCGAGGCAAGAACCACCACCTCAAGGCCGGGAATGAGGCACAGAGAAAGCATAGCACGCTAGAAGCACCAAGCAAGGTGAGGCGCAGAGACTCCTTGATGTGTCTCTGGGGAGCAGCAGAGAGAGAGAGAGAGAGAGAGAGAGAGAGAGAGAGAGAGAGAGAGAGAGAGAGAGAGAGAGAGAGAGAGAGAGAGAGAGAGAGAGAGAGAGAGAAACATAACATTAAGCTATACCATATTGATATATAATTATCTATACTTTTTTCAATAAGTCTCCTTCAACACACACACACACACACACACACACACACACACACACACACACACACAAACTATGTACCCGCCACTGCCACCACCGCCATCACCACCACTGCCGCAATGCCTCGAGTGAAAGCTACAAAGTGGCGGGTTGAGGATGAATTATGCTTGACTGCAACATTTCCCTAGCTGACCCTCATACCAAGCTCTATAATAAATATGGTCATTAAGAGAGTTAATACCACACTAATGCCAGCACACGTTGCCGCCAAATTACTACAGCCTCGCTAATGCATTATCTATAAATACTTCTACTTACTACCACAAATCTCATTAAAAATGTAGCCAATCACCTTAAATCCGAGTTAATACGTATGCCCAGGTGAGCCTAACTTGGCCATGACTATTAATCAACAGTTTAACCAGCTTACTGGCCATCATAGAGTCAGGAGCGGTCGTGGATAGGGCGCTGGGGAGGGAAGGGTGTGCGTGGGGTCAGGAGTCAGCACTACGGTAGTTTGTGATTGTGTTGGTGAGGGGCGGAACTGGACAAGTGGGGCAGGGGTGGAGAAACGATATTGTATGACCCCGAGACAAAGGGAGATCGTGTGGTCGGAAGTCTGAGGGTCAAGCTGGGTTATCTGTCTCACCCACCTGCTTCTCAACCCTTTCCCAGCCTCACCAGCCTCGCCTCCTGCCACCCCATCACCTCCTCGCCTCTCTTACTAAGATTATTATCCCAGTACACACTATACACTGTTCTTCCTCTTGCTATGAATGCTACTTTCACCTCTACTATCTTTTGGGACACTATTCTTTTTGCAGTACTCACTTCTCCTCTACTATTCCTGTACATACCATTCTTTCTCCTGTACTACCACCATCACCTCCACCACTAGTACTTTTCAACACACGCTGTCTCAACTCATCCTAACTATTACTACTCCCTTGACAAGCATCACTGAAGCTGCAACACACGAGCATGCAGTTCCTTATCTTTGTGTATGCTCTTGCTTACACTACCACAGGCCTTCTTCAGACCCTCCTCCGTCTTCGTCAGTCTTATGACAAACTCTTACGCCTTGTTCATCTCCACCTAAACCACTATGAGCTGTAAAACATGTCTAGACGTTTTTCAACAGGAACATAAAGAATCTCTACATCGTCTACTACTATCATCTATTCTTAACCACATTTCCAGCCCACCACCAGCACCACTACTACCACCATTGCCACCACTACCTCCCTCTACCCCCACGTTTCCACCGGTGCAGGTCAGGGCCACGTTCTAATTACCAGCGGGACACACCTGACCCCAGCACCACATTATCGTTTATCATGGACCAATCATGAATTACTGATATCCCAAGAGTTATACGCGATAAATTCAGTTCATGCCCCCACTGGACTTTAATAACACACTCCATTGTTGGTCGGTGGCAAAGGAAACAAAGCTCGCATCGTCTTATTTCTTTCGTCCATTGTTCCCGGGGTAAATAAAGAGAGCGGGAGCGTTATTTTGCTGTATTTAGATAACAGAAAAGGTCATTTATATATTTGGATTTCTGAATAAGCACACACACGCAGGTGCGCCTCCTCCTCATCTCGCCCACACCTGCTTCGCCACATGCACTCTTTTAACGCTAAGAGTAAATTATTAAATGCAATATATGATGAAAATATTCAATGATATGCTTGGGTGACTAATTAAAGGAGGCCAGGTGTGAGGAGCAGGGCAGGTGGCGAAGGTAGCTGAAGGTAGTTCAACAAGTGATAAAATCAGGATATTGTCAAATCATTTGAGCTTAATATTAAAAACAAATGAACAAGTCCAGACATCAATTTCAGGCCAGTTAACAAGTCGGGGATACAAGAAGAAAAGAATCAATGCAGGAAAACAAGTTCCGTATTCAGCACTCCAGATTTGCAATAATGGCTGCCTCCGCGGTGCGCCACACCTGCAGAAGCCACAGGGGCGGGGCCGCACCTGGGGAATTGCCCGTAAGCGCTGGGACCAGGAATCCAGCGTCAACTCAACACAAACGCATAAATACTTTTAAAATAAATTCGGGGCCCTCGCAGTTACCATCTTTACAAGGCAAAGCATGAGCATGAAGATAAATGAGCTCAGAAAACATGTTCTCTTGATAGATGCGACGAGAGCAGTGTCTCCGCGGCGCGCCTCGCTACACTGTGGCGTGCCGGTTATGTTGACAATGTACAGAAGGAGGTATTTGATGCGTATACACCACCTATATTAAATGTGTGTGCGTAGGTGTATTACATGTGTGCACATAAGTGTGTGTGTGTTGGAGGAGGCAAGCTTTTTATAATTAGACGGGGAGTCCTCTCTCATCCTCTGTACTTCCTTGTCTGTCTACCTGTCTGTCAGTCCCTGCATTGTTTTTCAGTGTCTATCTGTCATTTCTTGCTGTATGTATGTCCATCTAGCTTCTCTCTCTCTCTCTCTCTCTCTCTCTCTCTCTCTCTCTCTCTCTCTCTCTTTCTCTTCGTGCTCGTATTCATACTCGAGGCGTCGGTCTGAAGGTCGTCTGACGGGTCTTGGATCGCCCTTTGACTGCCTGAACACAAAACCTGGCACACGACTTCTTTTCCATCTTTTTTGTGGCTTCTTCTTTGTTCTTATTACAGCCCCGGCACAGCCCATAGCTAAGTGAGTCTCGCCGCAGCATCCGCGCCCCGCTATTTTGTCCTTCTGCCCCGGAGAATACTGTGTTTTGGTGATAATTTCCTACCTGGTGCGAATCCCTCAACCGGTAATATTCTTGCAAGATCCTTTATTAGAAGAACGATAATGCGGGCTGCTGGCGGTTCTAACAGTGAGACTAATGCCTTGTTTTGCAAGTTTCAAACAGGAAGGAGTCATGAATGACGCGCGAACTGCTGTTATACACGTTCAAGGCTGCGGCAAAAAATGTTTTAGCCTTTAGAGTACATGCTGAGCGGTAATGTTTTGTCTAACCTTTACAAATCTAAGAATTATTAGTTTCCACACTACTAACTCTCTTTTTGGCTTCGGAACAGCCACAGTCTCCGTGTAGCCGAGTATCACATTTTCATAGAGCTGTGCAGGAAGGAGATCAGTGATTAGAATGCAAAAAATACACGTGTTAAAAAAAAATGTGATTGATATCCCACAGATCAGGCTGAAGCTTTTGCCAGGTCTGGGTCATAAAGTTGTCTGGGCGACCCTCGCGCTGCCTGACATGAGAATGTAAACACAGGGAGCTCTGATGGCAACGGCCCGCCTCCCTAGCATTACCAATAGATAGATGTTCTCAAGAAAAAAGAACAGTAATACCATTATTTACGACACTATTTTTGTGTGGCCTCTCGAAGGTGAGCCTGTGGGCGTGGTGGGCGGGGGGCCTCAAGGCAGACCAGCCACGCCCACGAAGCGCACTTCCCGTGTTTTAGCATCCAATCCAGGAGATAATTGGCCCACCCTGCTTGACCCACCGTGACCTCCAACGCCGCCTAACTACCACTCTGGTCCTAAGGGGAGGGACGCACCCATCGCTATTTGCACTATATTCTGAGGACGCCCATGGGAGTGTTATTCTGGGTGGTCTGAGGGAAATGAGGCTGTGCGGGAGGCGGGAAGACTCGAGTGGTGGGAAGGGCCAGGGACTAAGTGGGCGAGTGGTAGGTGTGGTAGATGAGATGAGGTGTTTACGCTCCATTTGCAAGTGATCCACTTTGTAAAGGAACGTACAGGTAATTAAAATATCTGCCATCAGGTTTTCTTGGTTCACTGACTCCTGGGTTGGAAAAAAGAATGTCGAAATAATAGAGACATTTCCCTTCTTATTCCCGATAATTGTAGAATTTGGAGGGACATTTATTTTATCCTGGAGACAAACGTTCTCTCACCAGGTAATTAACAGGTAATAAATGTCTCCGCAGGTATACGTGATGGTTCCTCCGGGAGACAGGACCAAGTGTCGACACGTTTAATTACTAACAGTCGGCAAGGTAAAGCCTAATGTGGCCACCTTAATGGGTCCCCCCTTTAATGGGACCCCCAACAATGTCCCATCACTGCTAGCTCTGAAGGTCTCATCTGTGGCGTCTGAGGAGGACAGGAACAAGACAAAACAACAAAGGTGTTTTTACAGGTACGGAAAGAAGCAACTTTTTTTTTCCCTTTCTCTATTTCTCTTTCTTGTGTCATCGCCCATTTTCTTTCAGCGAACAAAGGGTAACTCGCGAGGTTCACTTCTTTAGAACGTCGCTGGCACCACGTAGGGCTATAGTGACAGTGAGGCTTGCCAGTCACCAAGAGCGGCCCCTGGAGATGCGTTGATGCCTTCCAGTCACTCCCTCAGCCTGCCGTGAGTGTGACCCTCCTCGCCAACGCCTTACCGGTAAAAAGTAAAAAGAGACATTGACAGAAAAAGGGATACTCAAATAATGGTTACGATCAATTGAGCTGACGTTAAATGGGCCTAACTTATGTTCGTGGGGAGGTAATTATGTTCCGTCACCAGTAAAGAAGCTGGGAGGAGATAGAGAGCCGATTTATCTCTAAAAACCGGATTCCTGGGCAATGGATGGCACAGGTGAGCTGGGAGACGCGGCCACCTGTCTGTCGGCTCCTGGTGTGTCTGCCTTCACTAACCCACAGGGGAGGAACTGGCGCCTGAGGAACAAAGACGCTCCTTGATGAACACTGCTAGGAGGCTGGACCTGACAGTGTGCCTTAGCGCTGGCTGAGGTTATGACGATAGTATATTTGAATGGACTTCGAAAGTTTTTAGGTTATATATCTTCATCACTATCATGTCATTCTCTCTCTCTCTCTCTCTCTCTCTCTCTCTCTCTCTCTCTCTCTCTCTCTCTCTCTCTCTCTCTCTCTCTCGTAGCATTTTTCCTCTCTACTTACAAATCCAATTTTTCCAAGCTACCTTTTTTGGATCAACATCTCATTAACCTTCCTTACATTTGATCTTTGCATCCTGTACCAGATATCCATTCGTTCTATGAATCATCCTGATTTTTTTCCTTAATTATAAGTTATTAAGTATGTAAAGCTTCCATAACTTCTATTCGTTCTTAACCTTTACATATATTTACTGCTATTCATATGGGAGTCTGTTTTCTTTATTTATGAATATTTGCAAAATTAGAAACTCGACAAAAGTAATTTTTCATAAGGTTTCGGAAAGTCTGTAATTTTAAAAGTCTTTCATATTTCATCTTTCGTATAGTTGCTTTAGTTAGTATGACATTATTTGTAACGCCCTCATATGAATCTTAAGAAGCACCCACTTTTTTTGCACTGTTGATAATGTTGATTAGGAAAGTTATTGAGTCAGATAAATCAGTATAGAAAATATTGTTCTTTACTTTTTGATACAATTTTTAGAGCTACTTGTGACGGTTTCGTAGGTATCTTAGGAAGCAGCCTCCCTTATAGACAAAATAGTTGATAATGGCGATGTGTAGGATGGTGTTCCGTTAAGGGCGAGGGGCGGGGGCTTCTAGTTACATTATGCAGCCACTTGAAAGTTAATTATGATTTTCTTAAAGTGGCATTACCCCTCCCACCACACACACACACACTCTCTCTCTCTCTCTCTCTCTCTCTCTCTCTCTCTCTCTCTCTCTCTCTCTCTCTCTCTCTCTCTCTCTCTCTCTCTCTCTCTCTCTCTCTCTCTCTCTCTCTCTCTCTCTCTTATCTCTACTGACACACAAAGAGGTCATAAATAATATTCCTACGTATATATAAGGAATACGCCACGCACGCCCTGAAAGTCAAAGCGAGTAGGACTCCTTTCCTCCTCTTCCGTCTCCTGATCCATTTAGGAGAAAAGTTTGGTACAGTTTCTAATGCTGATTAAATTCCTAACGTGATCTAAATACAAGTTCAGGGGATAAAAAAGAACTGATCAGGATTCTTACGTGCTCTGAATACCTGTTGTCTTATTTTTAAGTCTTCTTCCCTGCTTCTTCTCTACTCCTACATTCGTAAACATTTATTCGTGGGATGAAAAAAAATAGTGATATCTTTGGATGTAGCAAATACGATGCGATACAATACTTTGAAATTGATGGAATAGATTCGAAGAAAATAAGAGGAATTGATACTGAAAAACAAAACATTAAACATTCGACTTTTAAAACCCAAATAATACCGAGGCACATTTCTACTTTGAGGTTTGTATACCATTAGATTTTTTATTGCCATTAGCAAGGATCTATGGAGATCAAAAGATTACTGGCCACACTCTTTACTATTCTTATCCCCCACATGAGTTTCTGAAGCTGTATAAAATGACCAAATAGTAAGCAGAATAAATATGGGAACGCGTCATGGTACTCAAGGGGTTAAGCAACGAAACCACATTCTCACCAGAAAAAAGAAAAAATAAGGGAGTTAGGTATATAGGGAGGCTGTGGCGTAGTGGATAAGGTGGTGAGCGTGGGATCGGCCAGACGTCCACGTGTAGGTTCGAATTCCACTACATACCGCTTTAAAGCTATGCCATTTGTCGAGTAGTTTAAAGTTACCTACATGTCACCATCATAACCAGATTCTAAGTGGTTACACCAAAGATGCTCTAGGGTGGTGATATGGGCCCTAATATGGGTACCACTATAGATAAAATTGCCTGCGCCACTAATAGATGGAAATTTAACAGCACTTCCAATACTCTTCAAGTTACCTACAGGCACTATAGACCAGAACCTAGAAAAAAAAATTACCATTAGACACTGGAAAGCGAAACACCAATGTATGCCAGGACTTCTAACATCGTCTTTTCAATGTAACAAAACCCGGCTAACGAGGATGCTACTGATTACTGAGATGCAGCGGGTACAGTGGCGGTGTTTAGGCGTGTGGTGGGTGAGTGTCCTCTTCTGTACCGTGGCTGGGAGGCGGTCAAGAGGGATGTGAGATGTAAGGGGCCTCCTGGAAGCCACGTGATGAATACTAAGAAGAACA
>NC_059269.1:4553628-4586128 GCF_017591435.1 Portunus trituberculatus | reverse complement strand
TCCCTTGCGGCCTCTAACCTTCTATTCCTGATCAAATACAAGACACAGACACAGAGATCCCCAATTTAGTATGACAGTAAGGGTAATTTAGCGACATGAGGGAGTATGTGATGGAATAATGTCGTATATGAGAGATATTGTGACTCTAGCACGCCGCGAAAGGAAGAGGACGCCGGCAAAATATTGATCCACGCATCAGACTAACAAACGCATGGCGGGACGATTAAGACGAGGGGGGAACACACGGAGATAATGAAGGAAGTGGACTTGGGAGTGACATTTGCCGGTTCTGGCGCTCGTCTCTATACGTCCTCCCTCTGTTGTAACCATTGTCAGTCTTGGGGCTGTACTGATTTATTCAAAGGTTCCCAGGATTTTGCTTCTTTCTCTCCTTTCATTCTGTGTTTCTGCTGATGGAGGCTTTTATGTTCCATCCTCCTCATCCCTCGTCCTTCAGCTCCCTTGATGCGTATTCTATTTATGTAACGAGAAACCTTTAAGAGCGTTGCATTACTAAAATATACAAGTTGCTCTAGGTATGTCAGGTACACATAGAGGTTAGTGAAGGCTTCAATCAGCAAAACTAGTGATATATTGTTGGATTACTATCTGTGGTTGCATTGAAATTTAACGAACGGCAGGAGGTTCAGGTCTGTGATATGCATGCATGGTGGGGAGGAGGAATCTATCTCAGTAACCGTCTTGTTACCTTCATACTGTCACGTTCTGTCATTACTCATTACTTTTGTAATTACATGTGCACTTTTCTTCTTATACCATCATCATCATTTGCAGTACTTTATCACCCCCAAAGCTATCATAAGCACCACCACTACCTCGTTAATCATCACTTTCACCACTACCATCACTGCCACTACACTGACTGCCTGCCGCTGCTGCTGCCGCCGCCATCTCCAACACGGTAATAATCAACCACCAGGCACAGGAATGATTAATTTGATATTCCCTCACTTATCGTGGGAGACCTGGCCGCCAACCCCCAAGACTAGGTTGTGCGATGTGAGGGCGCTTCAGGGTGCATGGAGGTGAAGACCTGGGAGCGCACAGGGCCAGGGGACAGGGGTGTGAAGGGCATGTTAAAAGGAAAGCTTGGTTTACCGAATTCCATATAAATATCAAGATGCAGGACACGAGAATGGGAGGTCAAGGAGATGAAATTTCTCAAGAATCGCTTCAAGCAAGAGAGAACTACGTGGAAAATATATAAACGATTTTCCTCACTCAACTATGAAAGCCCATAAGAGTGTCCTCAGGTAACTCAACTCTGTGGGAATAACAAAATATAAGGAAAAAAGGTCTTAAATGCAGTGGCTAGATAATTTACTTAACCAATCTGGCACTTTTCACGTAACATTTGACGAGATGAGACGCTGAGAACGATTCGTGATTAGAAACAACATACACACACACACACTCTCTCTCTCTCTCTCTCTCTCACACACACACACACACACACACACACACACACACACACACACACACACACACACACACACACACACACACACACACACACACACACACACACACACACACACACACACACACACACACATCAATCACACACACAACTCTCTCTCTCTCTCTCTCTCTCTCTCTCTCTCTCTCTCTCTCTCTCTCTCTCTCTCTCTCTCTCTCTCTCTCTCTCTCTCTCTCTCTCTCTCTCTCTCTCTCTTCCCACAACCCTTCCTCCATTATGATACCATCACCTGATTGACACGAAGCAAATTGGTCTTCACTGGCATATAATGTGGCATCCTTTGTACCGTAGGTGAGATATAGGCTTAACGCGACGAGTGTGTCGATACCGGTAAGGAGAGCTGCAGGTGATTCACAGGGGCAAATAAGCGGGTTGTCGTGTGAGAAATTCTTACTTGATACTCATAACGCAGCGCTTCCACGTCTGGGAGGTTAGGTCATGTATACAGAGTGAAGAGCAGGGGAGAGAGGAAGGGGGGTAAGAGGAGGAGGAAGGAAGAGACACGTAGGGTGAGGAGTAGAGGAGGAGGGAGAGATGAAGTGGATAATTATTCTCTCTCTCTCTCTCTCTCTCTCTCTCTCTTTCTCTGTTTACATCACTTAATTTGTACATCACTTAGAGAGAGAGAGAGAGAGAGAGAGAGAGAGAGAGAGAGAGAGAGAGAGAGAGAGAGAGAGAGAGAGAGAGAGAGAGAGAGATATCCTATGCCTGTGGATGAGTGTATTAGGCATATGTACCCCAAAACGGTACGAAAACCATAAGTACATGCAAAGGGAGGAAGAGAATATTCAGTCAGCGAAGACGAGAAAAGCAGAGAAGATTGAAGTTAAATTTGTCTGACACTGAAACGAAAGAAACAAATGGTGCGGGAGAGGTTACAGGCGGTACCGTCTTGTCTCCTATCAAGTGGCGTTACGTGTGTGCCTCTTAAGAAACCTTCTAAAATATATAACTCGGTTAGTTTGGCTTCTTTACAGAGTTGAGGTCGCGGCTCGCAGACACGCTTTTTGCATCGTTTTTTGTAACTACAACTAATGTGCTTTGCTTTCGCCCGTCCCGCCATCAGGGATGTGGCCCACGTAGCAGTGGTGGCGGCACGGGGGCGGGAGCAGGGTGGGGAAGGGGTGGGGAGGGTGATCAGAGAGGTGGAGGGTGGAGGGCAGAAGTTTGACGGGGGCGGGGTGCCAAAGGGTGGAGTACGGGCCGGGAAGGATGGGTGGGTCTCTATTTACTTCATGTCTCTCTAATAGAGTTGTTAATTTGACTGCAGTAAGTGATGTTTCTAGGTTGGGTTTTCCATTTGTATGTAGTATCATCAACTATCCCTTATTTCAAGTCCTGGTAAAGCCTGGGGTATCATGCTTCATTAATACGTTTCAATTAATAATGAGCTTAACAGACATTTAGCACTTCTCAGGCTGACATTTTATTTCCTGCGACTCCTTTAACCTGCACTTACCGTTCTAAAGTATGAACCATGAATCAACAACATGTCATAGTATCTTTGGATATACTCAGGTTCAACCTTATCCAGCACCATGTAGTACTTGTAGCATATTTACTTTTTCTCACCTTTCCTTTCACAATCCTCCCACATTCTTGCCGCGGCACAGCCAGCCCCGGCGTTGCTGTCGACAGTAATGGACCAAACCACCACTTCCCGAGGCCAGCCATTGGTCTCTGCCACAACCAGTGATAAACCGTCCCCACCATTCTGTACCGCGGGGCGTGGCTCGTCCTAACTCGACTGTCAAACTTACACTAACTTAATACCACCGACCTCACTGAACTAAACGCCACAGCAAACCCTATCTAATCCAATCAGTATTTCTATTCTAAAACTAATCTAATCAGCTGATCTGGGCTTAGGTAATATAATCTGACCTTAGCTGAATCTACCCTCTCTAAAACATTCTACAAGGCGAACCTGACACACACCGGCAGCCTTATCACACGTACACACACCTACCATCCTGAAGTCCCACTGGAATATCTACGCAGTGCCGCCTCTGACACGCCCTCCCTCGCCCTCTTTGCTCCTCGCCTCCATTGAATATTCTTAATACATATTGTTGTTGGCGGTGCCTCTTAGAGTCTCGCACGGTGAATGATGATGAATGTTGTCTGTAGGACCTTGGCAAAGTGAGGAGCTGTGAGGAGGAGGCAGTAGCTCGCTCCTTCTCCGATGCGCTGCTTGTCTGAAGGGTAAGTTTTTGTATCAGTGGTAGCAGTGGTGGTGGTGTGTGGTGTGTGGGTCAAGAGTGTAGCTGAGTATGACGCGCTTGTAGCGCGCTAACGGTATTAATAGAAACGGTGGTGGTGGTAATAGTAGTTGCTTTAATAGTAGTAGCAGTAGTAGCAGCAGTAGAAATAGTAGTAGTAGTAATAGAAGTAGAAGTAGTAGAAGAAAATAACTAATGAAAAAAATAAATGAAAAACCTTGACCAGGAGAGAGAGAGAGAGAGAGAGAGAGAGAGAGAGAGAGAGAGAGAGAGAGAGAGAGAGAGAGAGAGAGAGAGAGAGAGAGAGAGAGAAATTGAAACGAGAGAGAGAGAGAGAGAGAGAGAGAGAGAGAGAGAGAGAGAGAGAGAGAGAGAGAGAGAGAGAGAGAGAGAGAGAGAGAGAGAGAGAGAGAGAGAGAGAGAGAGAGAGAGAGAGAGAAAGGTTGTGGAAGCAACTGAGGAGAACAGGGAAAGTGAGAACAAGATATGGGGAGGCGTGAGAATAAAAAGAGGAGAGAGAAAGGAAGAGGCAGAGAGGCAGGGGGTGATATTAAACGTACAGCCCCTCTCGTGGTGCTTCGTGGCCAGGAAATGATTATCTTGCATCTCAATTTTCCGCATGGCAGCATTGCATTTGATCCCTTGGCACTGCCTTTCACATCGCCTCACTTGCTGCATGGACGGGGGATTGAAATGTTAGCCGGGCCAATCCGCTGTAGAGACTCAGCAGCCACTGGCGATCACTCCTGTGTTGATTTATCGCTACGATCAATTATCACATTTTGACATTTATTATTTTCACGTCCACCGTTGAGAAACGCATTTAAGATTTATAATGACTAAAGGAAGAGGTTGCCAGTGGATGGGCTTCTTTTCTATTAGTCCCAGTGATGAGAAGAACTAGGAGTGGTTCGAGGCATACCGGCCCACTGCTTCTTCGTGAGTGAGGAGAGAGGGCGGGAGTGGGTGAGAGTGTTATTGGTTTCTGGTGACTGCTAGGTGACAATGTGTAATTTTAAGCACGCACACACACACACACACACACACACACACACACACACACACACACACACACACACACACACACACACACTATCCCAAAGTGTAGCAATGATCCATCCACTTCAGTATTTCCATCTCTCTCTCTCTCTCTCTCTCTCTCTCTCTCTCTCTCTCTCTCTCTCTCTCTCTCTCTCTCTCTCTCTCCCATCACTAATCAAGAGGCAGCAATTGGCCTGTTCAAAACCCTGATCAGGAGCCGTCGATCTCAGGAAGGAACAGCAAATCCGTTTTATGGGAGCGCATCATCCATTTCCTTTCCTTTTTTTTCATCGCCGGTATAATGACAGAAGTACCTGGCTTGTAATCACCTGGTCTAATTGGCAAGATCGTGGGGGCAACAGGAGGCACAGTACGCAGAGTGAGAGGCTGAGGTTGATAATGACTGACATAACAAGCGATGAAGGATGCTTGAGGATTTTTTCCCCCTCTCTCCTCTTCCTCACTGACATATGCACCAATTACAATCGCCGTTTGTGGTCTGATTGAGTTATCATTGGTGGAGCCTACCAGCCTGCTTGCTTGCTTGCCCTCTGCTTTATATTCCACCTTCCTCACCTTCAACTCCTCCTCCTCCTCCTATGCCATTAAGATAGGATCAATCTCTGGGAAGCACTGCAAAGTATGACATGCTCACTGGGTTTTCAAATGATCTGCCAATCGCACAGCCAAAGAAAATGAACCATAGCTAATTATTCTATCCGCTCCTCAGAAGAAAGACAAGAAATTAGCACTAGTAGCAGTAATTAGGGAGTCAATTAGCCTTATTAAACACAGACTCTCTGGTACTTGGCTGCGTGAATGATGTAGCTGGCTGCTCTCTCTCTCTCACTCTCTCTTTCTCTCTGCCACTGCCTCTTTTAATTGCGTGTCGAGTGAGTAACAAGGCAATAACAAGGGCTGTGTATGTAATGGACGCACTCTCCTGACTTCTGCTTCCTTTTTTATTCTAGTATGATACAAAAAGAAAAAAAGAGAGAGAAAAAGAATATATAATCCGATGCTACTTTTGAGTGACTCCGATTTAATGTTGAAGGAAAAATATTCAATGCCCACCTTTACGCAATCATTCTTCGATTCCGAGTCGTTGAAGAGAAGATAAATTTATTGAAATATAGCAAAACATACAGTCTCAATTTTCTTCTTAGCAACGGTATAATGAAGAGGTGGTTCAATTTTTTTTTCCAGTGCATAACTACAATATGATTTAAGTCATGGCTTGGAGAGAGAGAGAGAGAGAGAGAGAGAGAGAGAGAGAGAGAGAGAGAGAGAGAGAGAGAGAGAGAGAGAGAGAGAGAGAGAGAGAGAGAGAGAGAGAGAGAGAGAGAGAGAGAGTTTTCATGTGGGTTCAGATTTAGAGAAAAATTGCTAATGTAGAGAGTAGAGAAGAGATGAGCTGTGGCTGGGAGGAAAGACACGTTTGTACATTACTAGCCAGTGAAGGAGGATCACATATTGGTGAATCATCTCATAATATCGAAAGCATATTTTACATTATGGAAAACTAAGCACACCCAAATACTAAAAAGAAGTAATAGAAAAAAATAAAAACCTCAATATTTATACACTACTTCATTATTTTCCACTAGTAAGTCCTTTCTACTCCTTTTACATTTTCTCTCTCTCTCTCTCTCTCTCTCTCTCTCTCTCTCTCTCTCTCTCTCTCTCTTTTCCTTTTTTTTCTCTCTGTCTTCTTTTCGCCGTCAGCTCCGATCCTGGCAACTAGTTCTCGCCCTCCCTTCTAGTCGCCCCTCCCGCCCGCGTGGGGGTGAACAGGCTTGCGTCTCTCGTCTCGCGGTGGTAATACCGGTTCTCAGAGGAGCTTTACCGAGGCTGTAAGTTAAGTAGTTTACAAGAACCCATTTGAGTTTTTCCACGAGGCAGCGCGAGCGAGGAGTGACGGTCGGCTGTCAGAAGAGGGGAAGAGGGGGAAGGAAAGGGGCGAAGAGGAGGAGGAGGAGGAGGAGGAAGAGGAGGAGGAGAAGGTGGTGGTGGTGGTGGTGTTTGGGGGAAGTGAGGCTGTGAAATGTGGGGAGATGTGGACGTGATGTGGTGTTGAGGAGCAGGAGCAGGAGGAGGAGGAGGAGGAGGAGGAGGAGGAGGAGGAGGAGGAGGGAGGAGGAGGAGGAGGAGGAGGAGGAGGAGGAGGAGGAGGAGGAGGAGGAGGAGGAGGTGGAGGAGAAGGAAGGCAGTGTGGGGTAGCAAGCAGAACGTGGAGGAGCTAAGGAGGTATTGCATGCAGTTGAGATTTATGTCTTTGGTTAATAATGGCCTTTAATAAAGTGAAGGAAGTCTGGTGATGTGGGTTTAGAAGAGCCTGTGTGAACGTACATAAGAATAATGTGTGTGTGTGTGTGTGTGTGTGTGTGTGTGTGTGTGTGTGTGTGTGTGTGTGTGTGTGTGTGTGTGTGTGTGTGTGTGTGTGTGTATGTGTGTGTATGTGTTTGGAAAAGGGGAAGCTGACCAAGGGCAAGAAAAAATATAACAAAAAAGGCCCACTTGATTGCCAGTTCCTTAAAAGGTTAGTGGAGTTAGCCAAAAGTCTGGGACAAATGTCTTGAAACTCCCTCATAAAAGAAGTGTGTGTGTGTGTGTGTGTGTGTGTGTGTGTGTGTGTGTGTGTGTGTGTGTGTGTGTGTGTGTGTGTGTGTGTGTGTGTGTGTGTGCGTTTGGAAGCGCTACTTTCTACAATTTCACTTGTTATAATCACACTTTCCATTGCACACTTACAGAAAAGGTACGTACACAACTATGAAGCTGCTACAACACACAATCTTAAAGCATTCAATGGAGCAGATATACTGACGGTCAGTATGTTTGGAGTGTATGGAAAGGAGGAACCTAGATGAGAAAGAATGAAACGAGAGAAGTAACAGGAAAGATTAGGATAAAGAAGGCAGGAACATTAGAAAAGGATATATGACTCCTGGAACGAAGAATATAAACTACTGAATGGAGAGAGAAAAGTATGTCAGTAGAGAAGAAGGTTGTGATGAAAATCAATGGCGGAAAGTTTTGAGTCTGAAAGGAAAAAAGTGAAAAGAAAATGGTGTTAAAGGAAAAAAAAGGGACGAATGAAAAAAAAACTAAAGAAGAAACAGAAAGGCGATAAGTGTCTATGGAAAATGAAAGTGTGAGAAGGTACAATGGGGTGAGTGTGTAGTGAGTGGGTGAGTGGGTGAGTGGGTGAGAGTGGGCGTTGATGGCAGGAAGGGAAGAGGACAGTGTGAATACGAAGGGGTTGACAGCAAGGGAGGGGGTCCGGTTTTTCTGAAGCTGTCTGTGCAAAAACACGACAGACATATAATCTGGAGCAATTTCCAATCAAAACGATTACCGGGTGGTCTGTTATTTTTTTGTTTTTGTTTTGGGCAAACCTTGTAATTTCTTCACTAAACTCACTTGTTTTATTTACAGAGGGACTCAGAGTTATGTTTACTTTAGCGGTGAGTATGAATATAAATTACACTCCAGGGAATATCTTCAGGTAGAATGATGATGAGAGGTGACGTTCGATGTTATCTAGTAGTAAACGCCTTTAATTCTACCTTTCAATTACCATCCAAACATGGCATTCATAAGAGCTCGTGTCAGCCTGCCATTGCCGTCTTTCTATAACGTACCCACTTTCCTTCCCTCCTCCCCACTCATTCTCTCCCTCTCTCCCATCCTCTCCCCCTCTGTCCTTTCTCTTTCCTCCAAACCCTGAAGCAATACAAGCGTTAATTCGCATTTTCTTGAATATTTTTCCTTCTGCTTTATTCTAATTACGTGGAATATCTTTTCCTACCGTCTCTACTTATAAATTCTGCAAGACTCTCTCTCTCTCTTCCATGTAGGTTGTCTTCTTCCTCAGGACATGGACGGCCGCAAGAGTACGCCTCCTGCATTCTGAAAAGTTGAGCTATTTGAAGACCCTTTTTTTCCTCTGTTGAACTTGTGAAGGCCTCGGACCACATTCTTCTGTACGAGTAGTGGGGGGTGTTTTGCGGCGACTCTCTTGTAGAATATTATAAAGAAGTGAAAAAAAAAAGATTACCATCAATCAGGAATATTTTCTATACAAGGGAATTCTTTATACTTCCACAGTGAATTTGCTACCGTTGTTACTATCAATGAATTTCAGAAACAGCAAAATCAACAACTATGAGCTTTCTGTGCATAGACGTATATCTTTCGCATATATCAGATACCCTTTAACTACTGATTCCCTCTCTCTTTCCTTTTCTTTATGCTTTCTTTCTTTCATTCATTCATTCGTGTATCTGCCTATCTATTTATTTTGGTTCACCGCCTTAATTCCGATCTTCTACTGTTTCTGGAGGCTACGAAGAGAAAGTGGCGTTGTTGCGTGTCCAAGATAGACAATTTCATCATCTGTCCGCTATACTATATCTATCTCCTCCCACATGCTGGTTCTATATAGGGCTTTACATATAGTTGATTGAACGCGCTTCTTGTGTGTGTGTGTGTGTGTGTGTGTGTGTGTGTGTGTGTGTGTGTGTGTGTGTGTGTGTGTGTGTGTGTGTGTGTGTGTGTGTGTGTGTGTGTGTGTGTGTGTGTGTGTGTGTATTCATAATGCGGTTCTAAACAAAGTGGATTAAAGGCTATTCATCTCATCAACTTCTCTCCTCTTGCTCATTATCCTCTCTCTCTCTCTCTCTCTCTCTCTCTCTCTGCACAGGACTTTCCACTCCATCACCTCTATCCTCTTCATCTTACTGCCGCTAGACTTAACCAGCGCCTTCACTCCTTCATAGCTTTCACTGGTAAACTCAGGAACACTCAACCTTATTTTGTTTTTCCATCTTCCTGCAATGTGAACTCCTCCTTCCATGGCAGAGTAGCAAGACACCACGGAGATAAGCTGATCTAACTTGCTTCTTCTTTTCTCTATTCGCTTTTTTTTGTAAATTTCTACTTATTAATTTTTCTGGAGGGCTTCTTAGCGGAATTTTTCTTCATATTTCTGTTGCGTCTCTTTAATTGTCTCATTTTATACGTGCACGTGGATGTATAACTGTCTTTTTTCCTCCTCAAGTCAGTGGTTTTACGAAGGTGGCGGTGGCAGGCGCTTTTCTCAGTGACGAATTAACCACATTAACGTTATATAAACAACAATAAGACGAAAAAAAAAAAAATTGAGCCGCGCTACTAATGGCGAGATAAGGCTTCTTGCAGCATTCCTCGGCAAGCGCGCTGTTGACTGGCCGGCGCGGCTCCTGAACGCGAGCAATTACGCGTCTTAAACATTCATTATCTCCAGGTAATTGAGATAATCTACAGCCAATTCGTGTTGGTTAGGATTGATAGCAGGAATAATGTGGCGTCGAGGCGTGTGAGTGATGGCGGTAAGGTAAAGTTTACCAACACGTTCAATGCAAACACTCGAACCCTTTGTTTGCTCGTCCACCCTCACATCAAATGCAGGAAGGAGTTGCATTTTCCACCTTTATATTCCTGACTTTATTCCCTCGATATCTCGTAAAGCGGCGTTTCTTATGGGACTCATGTTTGGACTTTCTAAAAATGCTGGGTGAGGATGCATATCAGAAAACTACTAAGAGGTGGAGTGAAATTTCCAATACTACCACCACCATCACCACTACAATAGCCACGTACACTATACGACTGCTGATCCAAACATCTACATCAGTTCCAATAGCACTTATCTCAAAAATCCGGGAGAAGAATACTGTCTAGAATCATAGGAAGAGAAGGAGAAGGAGGAGGAAGAGAAAGACGTGAAGGAAGAGAAGAACGATTATGCCAAAGTTTAGTAGAAGGAAATATGAAGGATTACGTGAGAGAGAGAGAGAGAGAGAGAGAGAGAGAGAGAGAGAGAGAGAGAGAGAGAGAGAGAGAGAGAGAGAGAGAGAGAGAGAGAGAGAGAGAGAGAGAGAGAGAGAGAGAGAGAGAGAGAGAGAGAGAGAGAGAGAGAGAGAGAGAGAGAGAGAGACCTAAACACAAAAAATAGAATAAAAGAACAGATGAGAAATACTAATACACACCACAAAAATATAGAGAGAAACAGATAGAAAAATAGAGAGAGAGAGAGAGAGAGAGAGAGAGAGAGAGAGAGAGAGAGAGAGAGAGAGAGAGAGAGAGAGAGAGAGAGAATGATAACAAGCATTCAATTGGTGGTTTGATTTCAGCGATAAGATAACATCAGCGAGGTAACTGGATGAAGCGTTCCTCTCAGACTTCCCTACCCCACCCCACACCACTCCACTCCACTCTACTCCACTTCCAGACTCCGGCGATAGCATCTCGTCCAGACAATTCCAGCTAAACTTTAATAACCATATGGAAAATTGAATCAGTCTTACGTAAACACACCTTCCTGTTCCACTCCTGAAGGCGTAATTGAGGCTGCTTCTCAGTGGGGCAGACAGCGGCCGTCCCCCTCCCCGACATGTTATATACAGCACCGGAAGACTATGGAGCAACGCATCCTATTACTAACCACTAAAGGTTGAGATGGGAAAGGAGGGAGAGACGGAATATAGGGTAGAAACACACGTCGATTTGTCTCTCTCTCTCTCTCTCTCTCTCTCTCTCTCTCTCTCTTGATATCATTCGTTACACGTTTAGGGGGTCTTTCACAGATTAAAGGGAATGTGATGAGTACTCCCTATCTTAAAACCTAATCCTATATGATTACATGTAACATTAATATTAAGCTACTTACTACTCTCTCTCTCTCTCTCTCTCTCCAGTTTTTCCCAGACACACAATCATACCCATAACACCCTCAAGATATTTCGATGAAGAGATGAAATGCAAACCCACTGCCTCTAAACATTACCATTACCGTGTACTGGAAATTCAACCTTTACTAGATCATTCTCATTACAGTAAACTTGCGGACTCTGATATTTGGATTACGAGACTTCCACGGCATGCAAGATAACAATGCCTGAAGGTTTCTGAATCTATACTTTCAAGCAGGATTCCTTGTCTGCCTGAAATACGTGGCGTGGGTGACAACGGACCTGTTTGGGGGACGTGGCTACTGGAACTCACATTTTTCCATTCTTTTTTTAGTATAATTTTTGTCACCCCTTAGCCAAACGCCCTAATAATAATAAAATAACAGTATCAAAACAAATAACGTCATGGAAACAAACCGCAAAACATCAGAAGCTCATAGGAGAGTCAGCTGATCCTCTCACATCGAAGAATCAGGTGACGATAAGCAGCGGGTTTGGTTCTTAGGTGAGCGAGAAGGACCCGCCATATCGCAGGGACAGAGAGGCATTAGTCCCTTCCCGCTGTCAGAATGGGTCCTAATGGCTAAGTGTGCCTTCGTCCAGGGATATAACTCAGCTCATCCGTGGGGGTAGCGGGGCGTAGTGGAGGGGCGTTTAATTGCCCCTAATGGATTCTTAATGTCAGGAGCGTTAAATCACACTTCTTCAGAAACCGCTGATCTGATTCTAGACGCTGATGAATATGTAATAAAAAAGTGAAATATTAATAACGTCACCTTTTAAATACAGATGCTCCTTTCCTTTCTTAATTGTGTTTTTGTTGATTAATTGACACTTTTTGGCGTCTCAAAGGGTTTCATCTCATCCATGAGAGAGAGAGAGAGAGAGAGAGAGAGAGAGAGAGAGAGAGAGAGAGAGAGAGAGAGAGAGAAAGAGTAATGATGATAATGAGGATGAAAATGGGGGATAAAGATGATAACACTACTGCTATTGGTGGTGGTGGTGGTGGTGGTGGTTATGATGATGATGATGATGATGATAACAGTGATAATAATGGTAATTATAATGGAGACGATGCTAATAGTAATACTAGTAGCAGTAGTAGTAGTAGTAGTAGTAGTAGTAGTAGTAGTAGTAGTAGTAGTAGTAGTAGTAGCAGTAGCAGCAGCAGCAGCAGCAGCAGCAGCAGCAGCAGCAGCAGTAGCAGCAGCAACAGCAACAGCAGCAGCAGCAGCAGCAGCAGTAGTAGCAGCAGTAGTAGTAGTTGTGGTGGTGGTAGTAGTAGTAGTAGTAGTAGTAGTAGTAGTAGTAGTAGTAGTAGTAGTAGTAGTAGTAGTAAAAAAATATAATAATAATGATAATAACAAGAATGATAAAATAATAATAATAATAATAATAATAATAATAATAATAATAATAATAATAATAATAATAGACATAATGATAATAGACATAATAATAATAATAATAATAATAATAATAATAATAATAATAATAATAATAATAATAATAATGATAAAATAATAATAATAATAATAATAATAATAATAATAATAATAATAATAATAATAATAATAACAATAACAATAATGATAATAAGAGTAAAGATAATGAAAACAATAATATTAAGAAGAAAGGAATAAAAACTGCTAGAAATAATAATAACAATAAATATAAAGGGATCCTTGATGCTCGGGGTCAACGCATCATTCGATACATCTCTTTGACGCCCAGCAGGAACACCCCTCGTCTTCATTCCCTGCCTGCCTGGCGCGCTCTGCTCCTCAAGTGACGGGCGGGGGAAAAAATGAGATGATTGAAAATGAGTGAACGCTGCAGTAATGAAATTTGGTGGAGCGTAATGACTAAACCAATTGAAGGAGAAACCAGTGAATCAATAGAAATTATGGAAAAGGTATTAGAGTAACGTAACAAGTAGACAAGTGCCCTGAATTACAATTAGATAAGAGAAAGGAGGAAAATTAATAAGACTAGAGTGAATTCAAGTTACGTTCATGAAATTGATAACGTTGGCTTAGCTTTTTTGTAACTTATATTGAGAAAGAGTTTGTAGGTGAAGTTTATGAATGAAATAATTTGTATATAAGAACACTATATTGCTTGATAAGTAAAACTAGAGTGAATTCAAGTTATGTTCATCAAAGTGTTATTATTTGCTTCACTTTTTTGATAAACGAGACTAAGAAAAGAGTCTGCGGATGAAGTTCCTGATTTTATGAATGGAATAATTTGTATATAACAGCAACATAACATTACATGATGCGTAACACTAAAGCGAATTCAGGTTAGGTTCATCAAACTGATAATACTCCGTCGTTTTTTTCTGGGAACTCAAATTGAGAGATAATTTGCAAATGAAGTTATAAGATTTTATGAATGAATAAGTATATAACGCCAAAAATATATTGCGTGATGCTCTATTGGGAGAAGTGCAGAAATATTAAACCAATTCTACTTTGCTGATACAGTTAGATACTTAATAGATAAGAAAACATGGTGGAGGGACATCATGTAGTTTACAATGTACCCAAGCCTACGAGAACAATAAACTAACGTAACCCAACGCCTCAAAGTGACCGCAAGGAGAGAAAGTGACCGAACAGGCTTAGAATAGGCGTTCATTAGAGAGAGAGAGAGAGAGAGAGAGAGAGAGAGAGAGAGAGAGAGAGAGAGAGAGAGAGAGAGAGAGAGAGAGAGAGAGAGAGAGAGAGAGAGAGAGAGAGAGAGAGAGAGAGAGAGAGAGAGAGAGAGAGAGAGAGAGAGAGAGAGAGAGAGAGAGAGAGAGAGAGAGAGAGAGAGAGAGAGAGAGAGAGAGAGAGAGAGAGAGAGAGAGAGAGAGAGAGAGAGAGATTATAACCACTGTTCCCACAAGTAAGTTAAATGCAAAAAAGGAACACATGCAAAGCTAAATTAAGTAAAAGTAAGGGTGTGAATTATATAAAAAAAAAAACTCCCTCGCTTTGCAACACACACACACATCACCACTTAGCCACCAAGTACAGTACACACCACTAACAAATCACCACGAATCACACTAATCTGCTCAATTTCCCACCTCCACATTACTCCTTGACACACTTGCTCCCTTCCGGCTTATCACCATCTCATTACCTGCCAATTATCTCCCGTACCTGTCCCATCCCACTCTTGTTACAACCCTTCATCTTCCCTCATAACATTCGCATCACTGGCACCTCACCTATCACTGTCCGCTTTCTCCGCGTTTCTCCTCTGAGGGAACAAACCACGTATTCAACGGAGAGATAGGGAAATACACAAGGAAGTTTGAAGATAAGGGAAGCTACAAGAAGCCGTAAGCTCAACACGTGAAAGTTAATCTAAAACATACCTACATATTTCCACCTATCATCACCATTCATAAACTTATCTTACTATCTTATCAAGCTCTCCATTGGCTTGACACTAACAACCTGATTACTAACTCTCTTCCTCTATTACCGAGCCTGCCCATATATGAGAAAGAGGCGTGAAAACTACCTTATCAAATGCCCCCTACCTATATACTGTACAAATGAAGGTATACGCATGGTGAGTGTTGAGTGTGGTAATGATAGCTTGTAATAATATGGTACACTCGTTTTCTTAATGGTCTAGTTGAATTACGAGGGTTTTGAAGTGTGTTGTATGTGAAAATACTGCATTCTCTCTCTCTCTCTCTCTCTCTCTCTCTCTCTCTCTCTCTCTCTCTCTCCAGCAGTCGTACACAATAAGCACACTTCAGAATAACCCCACCAGTCGCGTCCAAGGAGCAGGTACCGTTAAAAGGAAAGACAACGTCCCTCTCGTTCAATTTCGTTTATTACCTTGGCACAACAGCAAATGCGGAGGGGAAGTCTGCGGGGTCAACGTTACCCTCTCTCTCTCTCTCTCTCTCTCTCTCTCTCTCTCTGCTGTGTTATGTGAATGCTGTGTCTATATTAATCATTTTACCTTTTGATTCAGCTTCAATTATTCGTTTTAATTTCTTTCTTTATTTTTTTGTCTATTGTTTTGCATATATCTACAAATCATGGTTTTATGTTCCTGTAAAAGTTTCCTTCTCTCTCTCTCTCTCTCTCTCTCTCTCTCTCTCTCTCTCTCTCTCTCTCTCTCTCTCTCTCTCTCTCTCTCTCTCTCACACACACACCGGCAAATTAGCGCTTGGGGCTGACAAACAATACATTACCCTTAAACAACAGAGCAAAAAATCATCATTGCACGTACTTGCCCAACGTTCCCTGAGATCAAGGCGGCTTAAGAACAACAAACTTAAGTTAATAACAATTAAAACCCACTACGTACCACCAACCAGCATCACTAGGTACTATTACTACCCCCACCACAACCACAACTACTAGTACCTTCAACACAACTACCACCAAGGGCTTCAGGTCTCGGGTTAAGCAGGTCGAGAAGGCTTTCGACCTTGTGGGAGAAAGAGAAATGAACCTAGGAGTGATTAATGATTCCTCACAGGATCCTCTCCTCCAGCAGGTGACGCGGCTAAGCTGGGTGGGAAGGAGCAGCGGTTCTTGGTCCTCCGTAGCGGTTCAGTTCAGTTAGATCCAGCAAGACTCGCCACGCAATGGTAAAGGGAAAGTGTGGGTATGTTTTGTGGGCGAACGAACTGATGAAAAGTTATTATGGGGACGTTTGTTGAATGAGGAGGAGGAGGAGGAGGAGGAGGAGGAGGAGGAGTAGGAGATGAGTATGTTTTATTATGGAGAAAAGGGGAAAGGTCAGCTTTTTTTTTTTTTTTTACGAGAAAGTAAACGGTTCATTTACAAGGAGGGGAAGCAAGTTGGTAGCTGCGTGTTCATCCATGAGAGAAAATAAACATCACATTTCTTTATGTAATACGTAATAAAAAGTCTGTATATATGGGCGAGAGATTGGTGGTTTGTGTCACTTCGTGTTTGGGGAGAAAGCGGAGGTGCAAGTAGTTCCCAGGACGAGGTGAAAAAGGTCGTGATGATAGGTGCTAATTTGGGTCCGTTAAGGAAACAGGGAAGACGGTGCCAAGAGGAGTAACCGTGCTAACATAATACATTTTTTTTTTTTTTTTTGCCGACGAAAAGAGGTTGCGAAAGACTTACCTAAAAATCATCGTATTGTCCTCGTTGAAAAGACCCAAGCAAGATTTCCAGTAAGCAGACATTATACTTTTACCATATATGTTTGTTGTGTACTACGCCTGAAAATCAACAAAAACCCAGTACACATTCTAGAAAGGAAAAAAAAGATAAAAAAAACTGGGCGATGATTAAAGATAATGAAAAAAAAAAATTAATAACAAAATTTGAGAAAACTATTAAAGCATATCAGACGTTGACTAAACATAACGTAGAGAACAAAATAAGATAAAACTTTCCGCACTTTTTAGCTCCATACGAGTGTAACATCTCTTTATCACAAAGCTCCGTCCAATAACCAATCGCTTGCTAACGTTCACTTACCCTAAAATAAAGATGGGAGAAATACATGAATTAAACTGCCGTGGTTAGCGTTAGTGGGAGGATATCCTTAAAAATACGACCAAAAAAAATAGACTAGATAGTGATTATGAATGTAATTAAGTGACCAGAAAGCCACTTCATGGATTATATAATGTGTTATCTGGGAAAATCTGCTTCATTAAATTTATCAATGCACGTATACGAGATAATAAAGTTTTCCTGTTCACGTAGTTATTATATCGTTCGATATAGTGTAGCCGCTCAAGCTTTCAAAAATAATATTTGATCAAGATAAAAAGTGTTGAAAATTACAGTAAAAATGTATAAAAGTTAACACACATAGACGACTCAGTTATGTGGTGCCTTGGGTCGACAAGGCTTGCAAAATGGGAAAGTCACAAAAAAATAAGTATCTACAAAATAAATGCAAAACTGAAAAAAAAAAAATAAAATGAATACATCAACAGACAAAAGAAGAAACCGACAGGCCTAAATCCCGTACATTCACACACACGGCACACTCCACATAGGACGACACTGTGCGGGGAGTATTCATAAATCAGCCACGAAAAGAAATTATGAATGTTGTTACACTGACATGAACATTATTTATTTTGTTCTCTACAGATTTATGTCTGATTCGATAGAAAGAAAATAATAATAAATAAATGAGAAAAGAATATATATATATATATATATATATATATATATATATATATATATATATATATATATATATATATATATATATATATATATATATGTGTGTGTGTGTGTGTGTGTGTGTGTGTGTGTGTGTGTGTGTGTGTGTGTGTAAGAAGGGAGAGCTGGCCAAGGGCAACATAAAAAGTGAATAAAAAGTTCACTTAGTTGCCAGCCCCCTTACAGATCAGAGAGAGTTAGCTGAAAGAAAGGGATAAATGTCTTGAAATCTCCATCTCAGGTGAAGTCAATATATGAATGCTATGCCAATATTAGCCGTTTTACATTTGCTTTTTGCCTCGATTACGTTTTTCTTTTTATTATATATATATATATATATATATATATATATATATATATATATATATATATATATATATATATATATATATATATATATATATATATATATAAGACATGGTAATAATTGAGACGTCTAGTACACTAATACTTCTAAGAGAAGGGGAACACTTGGAAAACAAAGAAAATAAGTCTCATCCTGTGTGGATCCATATGTACAGTAATCTTACTTTCTAAAGTCAGAATTGGAAATCGTGTCCTGAGGGCATTGATCAAACCTTGGCGGTACAACCATTGGAATGCTTGGGATATGTTGATGGGTGTTTTGGGATCTACCTTACCAAAAATTTTCATGTGCTATAGAAAGACGGTGTGTCCCATGACAAGATTAACGAAATTCTGAATAATGACCGAATGAATCTTATGCTACACCGTTTCGTTATTTTCATAGTTTTCTTGCATTTAGTTTTCTTTAAGTATGAGTAAAACTAAATAGTGATGAGAAAGACTAATAATGTGAAACCAAAGGACAGCAACCTGATGACGGTGAAAGTGAAACAGAATCTTAAATAGAATGTTGAAATCGTAAATAACAATGTTAGAATACAACTACAAAGAAATACCAATTTACTAAGAATACAAGCGCACATCCGGCAAAGAAAAACACGATGCTTGCCTTTATTAATCGAAAAATTTCCTTTTTAAAATGAGGAAGTAATGATACCTTTTTGTAGCAGCCTGGTCGGACCTCATTACGCTGCAATTTCGGTCCCCCAAGCGTGTAAAATATACTGCAAAATTAGAAGCCGTTCACCGTAGAGCGACGCAGTTGATTCCTTTGCCGCGGAACAAATTCTATGAAGAGAGGTGTGCTGAATTAGACGTATTTCCCTTATCCGCCTGCGAGGAGAGCCAATCTAGTGTTTTATACATTGTAAGGTGGAGCAAAAAACCACAAAGTAAGTTATTTGTCTCTTCATTTTCACTTTTTCCAGACAACGACTAATTGGATCAAACTCCCCGCATCGTATACTTTTATATGCACTGACACACACACACACACACACACACACACACACACACACACACACACACACACACACACACACACACACACACACACAGGCTAACGTTGTCTTTAATATGATAGTCCCATACATGCAACTCATTAAAAAAACAAAAAAACTAACACGTTTGGGTATACAATGTATATAACTCATCTACGTACCATCTCTTATGTTGTGTTTAGCGTCAGACAGCTGCAAGAATATGAATGGCGTACTGAAGTGAATGAGAGAAGTAGTGACTTGCATGTGGCCAACTAAACTAAAGGCTTTGAAGTAGCGTACAAGGAACGTTAGCTTAAAGTACACTAAGTAAATAAGCTACTGAACTCTGCCCTGAACGGTTCATTCGAAGATCAAACTCATCATTCAATAGTGCTATTTATCTTCCTGGCTGGCTGTGTCTGACCCTGAGCACCCGCCTGTGACCAACACGCGACCCATATACATTGACGATTGGCGAGTAGTAGGTAATGGACATTTGATGCTTTGATGGTTAACTGGATGGCTATGATTCACGAGGGAGGAAAAAGAGTAGCAATTGAAATACCTTTTTTATGCCTCCTTAATAGCTATTCAAAAGGAGTATTAAGTACAAAAAAGTAAACTCTGTCCTCTATTAAAGTATTTTTGTGAGCAGAAGTTAGATGTGACTTTCTTATATCTACCTACGGACCATTACAAGATATAACACGTACCAAAGTATAGTTAATTCGATTTCCTATTCAAATATTTTGGTGGGCAGAAGTTAAGCATATGAGCATATTTCTTTTGTTCTTATGTAGCCTTTGATTTGAATCCTTAACGTCTAAAAACTGAAGAGAGCAAGCAAGGCCCGCCACTCCCCACACCCCCGAAAAAAGAGACTAGTTACTTTAGAGGAACTATAGGAAAAAATTATAAACAGAACTCCTCATATTACAAAGCTGTAAGAATCGGTAACCTAACTTAAGAATATGAACCTCCTCTCCTTATATGCTTGGAAGTGTTTGCATTTACATAATATTTGGCCAAAAACTAGTTAATAATTTGTTACTTCTGCATCGTAAGCACACAGTAGTGGATTGCGTGCGTCGCAGCCACGCCTCCAGGTGAAGGTGTAAGTGAGGCAGTGCAATTCTAGCTTCATTTGAATTTATGTAGACACGCACCGTACCCTCATTTTCTTCGTGGTGCTGTAGTAAAAGTGCGAGGTTAGGTTGTGACTGTCGAATGATTTATATACTCTCTCAACAAGTGATCAGAAACAAACACTCACACAGCACATGCACACACACACACACACACACACACACACACACACACACACACACACACACACACACACACACACACATACACACACACACTACTTAACAGAGAAGAGCCTTCGATGCTTTTACCTAAAAAAAAAAAAAACCGAAAGAATCTATGAATATAGTTTACATATATTACACATCATAATATACACTGACAATACTAAAACATCTATCCATACTTTCATTTCTTCCATTATTTGACTACGTACTATTAGTAGTCCGAACTATCATTTTCTGCTTTTAGTTTATTTGCAATGTATTAATATCATATTCATTGTGGGGCCTGAATATATCATTTCGACTTCTTGTTGTTTATTGATAATCATTATGTTTATGTTTCTCTGTCTGTCTTTCTACAACGCCATTCTCTCTATGCTCTTTGCTCTCTCTCTCTCTCTCTCTCTCTCTCTCTCTCTCTCTCTCTCTCTCTCTCTCTCTCCTCTTTTACTACCTTCCTCTGTTCCTATCCTCTCTCCCTCCCGTCTCTCTCATCCTTTTGAAGCAAGTTAACACGGATATGAGTCTAAGAGGATGCAAATAATTAACCCGGTCAGGTGAAGCCTCGAGAGAAGAGAACCGTCTGATGAATGGCCGCTTGGGAGGACAATCACATTATCATCACAAAAGCCACGGAGTCTTCGCACACGCCTGGCCTCATAGACAAACACATACACACGGGGAAAGGGGCATCATATGGCTGCTTAAAACAACACGAAAAAATGTCAGCAAACACCCTCAGCACGCACTTGTCATGGCGGGAACGTTTGCACACGGCGACACTTGACTGATGCCTCCCGCGTGAGGTGTTTGCCGCCCCATTCACACGCACCTCGAGTAGCGGTAGATTGGCCCTACCCTCTTGTTCCTGCGCCACCTCGCCACCACCACCTCCTCCTCCTCCTCTTCTTTTTATTCTTCTTCTTTCTTCCTTTTGTTCTTCTCTTACTCACTGTTACCGTAGTGGTCCTCTTCACCGCCCTCTTCGTATTCTTCTTTCTGTTCTATTCTTACTGGTTGTTGCCGTAGTCGTCCTTTTCTTCCCCTCTTAGTATTCTTCTTACTGTTCTATTCTCACTCGTTTTTGTCGTAGTTGTCCTCTTCCCCCTCTTCTTATTTTTCCTTCTGTTTTATTATTATTTATCGTCGTCGTCCTCATCATTCTCGTATACTGCTTCTTCTCTTATTATTCTTCCTCATGATCTATTCTTACTTGCTATTGTCTTCTTCCTCTTCCTCTTGCTCCTCTTCTTATTCGCTCTCCTCTTTCTTCTCCTCCTTCTCTTCCTATAACTATTTTTCTATCTCTTCATTTGAGTAGCGGTGCTGTCGTCTGCCTCAGATCTGTGTCTGTCAACTAACCTTCACATGCCAGCACTACTACCACCACCACCACCACTACCACCACCAACACCAGCACAGCCGTTACTACCAGAAGCTTAAAAAATACAAAGCCCTTGGTCATAACTTATCTGAGAGCTGGTGAATTAAGAGAGAGAGAAAAAAATACACATGTTGCTTATTAGTATTGATGTGACATAAAGCACTGCCACTGGTTACTTACATATTTATACTTGAAGCGTGTTAAAGCGGCATAAACCACGCACTGAGCAGTCAATACCGGTAACTTGCACATTTGTTTTATACCTTGACGAAAGAAAAAAATGTAAGAGATGCAGAATTATTGATTTTTTCTTAATGAGGGAATCTGTAATCGGAAGAGACAGAGGTAGCGGAGAAAGATAAGCTATATATCAGAAGAAACACACACGAACGCACGCACACACACACACACACACACACACACACACACACACACACACACACACACACACACACACACACACACACACACACACACACACACACAGACACACACACAGGTAAACTTAAAGAGTGTGGTGTGCTTTAGTGGAAGTAGTAGCAAATTAAAGACAGGCGTTGTCGTCAGTGATGTAGTGGCCGGAGTTGTGAACCAGACACGACTCGGACCATGACTCGCCCGATGCTGGTAATTGAATTAAAATAGGAATGAAGAAGAACATTGGAAATCGAATCACGAAAACCCAAGCGGAGAGACAATGGCTGAATACGACCCTTCGTGAAAAGTTATTAAAGAAACCTCGAAATAAAAGGTTAATCATTGTTCTTGTCTGCGCCGCATCGAGACAAATTGCTTTCAAATGAAGGGTTTTAAGCAACGTCCATTTTTTTCGATCCTTGTCCCTTTGGCCAAGTTGCTGTGTAGCTGTTTTGTTTCCAATATGTGTTGTGCCTCCAAATTATTACTTCTGCATCGGATGGAGGAGCTCGACGGCCAACGATGAAAGCCTCTGTATATATTCCTTTGTGTGTCATTATTTTAACCATTCAAGACGTCAGAAGCCACTCGCCGCGCCGCTCTTCAAAAGTCAAAGGCGGAGTTACGAGGGCAGTGCAAATATACATCCGTGTGAGGTTACTCTAATAAACTCTGAATCGTAGCTCTTCCAGTTAAGTTAATGCTTACCATTATATTAATCATAATTCCAATGTTTAAATAAGCAATGCCAGCCACACTTCATTGTAAACATCACATCATCAAAGCTCACATCATCTATCACCTTCTCTACCTTGCCTTTAATCAGCCACTGAACTTTAGAATAAAACACTAAACAGCAAGAAAGCCCAAAGAAAAGAAAAAAAAAACACGGATGAAGAAATGATGCGTAACTTGAAGTCCACACAATTATCGGAATAAATAAAGGGACTAAATACAGGGTAGGGCTCGTTAAGTGTTGGCGAGTCTTTACATAGGTTTTTGTCCCTCCGCTAAACGCTGCTGATAAGGAGACGAGTTAGTGCTGCCTGAGGGCCGATGCTATCTTGGACTGACGGTGCAATCATCGGCGTGGCCCGTGAGGCGAGGCTGGCGATGATATGTGGGCGTGACTGTGTGAGTGTGTGTGTGTGTGTGTGTGTGTGTGTGTGTGTGTGTGTGTGTGTGTGTGTAATGAATAGTTATAGTCCTGTATGGTGTCCTCATTTAAACCACTAAAGCACAAAGAACCAAGCGGACAAAAGGTTGCATTACTCGTACATTTCCATCACGTGCAACCGACAGTGCGTGTCAAGGTGCACGTGGCCAGGCAACTGCAGCCCCTGTGACGCCTTCTCCCTCACCGTGTTGTCGCCCTCACCTCACTCCGGGTTTCTGTGCTGTCCTCAATTTTTTTTCCGATACTCTACATGCTTCACCTGTTCCTGTCCTTCTCGTCACTCATCTTTTTGCAAGGTGAGTGTATATAGTGTGTGTTTGGTGCAGGATGGTTGCCGTCTGCTAGTCTCGGTGGGTCAGGCAGTGCGGAGTGATGCGGTCAAGGTCTGTTGATTATGCTCTGTATGCCACAGGCTGTAAATTGAAAGGAGACCATTTTGCAGTCATTCAGCAGCAGTGTGTTCGGTTCTGGCCTTACATGTGGAGACACGATCGAGGAACATTTAGCTGGGGACATGTATCTTGCCAAGCCATTATTGGACACTGCCCGTTCCGTCCACCTCCACACATCATACAAATCTCGTTTAAGTAGGTGGAGCAAACGCAATGTTTAATATAGGAATGCGAATTATATGATTTGTTCCTCCTTCTTATATAATACTGTGCAATTTAATGAATATATCTTTCTTTTACTGTTCTCTTAAGTGGGAAAGAAAACGCAAACTATGATTGTAAACTGAGCTATATTTGGTGTCTTGAAGAGAGCAGCAGACAGTCGTGGCAGACCATTAAGTATGCCATAAAGCAGGCTCATATATCATTCCGTTCACAAATCAACGTGAGATTAAGACGTCTCCCTTTGCGGACCCAAAACAGGCGGGCTTCCCTCGGGTTTAAGCATTTACCCCTCTAGCCTTCGATTCCTATTAGTGAGCCATGAGTATTCCACCACTAGAACACTTAAGCCACCTGGTCTATATCCAATGACCTCTCAGACACACACACACACACACACACACACACACACACACACACACACACACACACACACACACACACACACACACACACACACACACTGAAACACACACACGCCGGCCTTCACTACACAAGCGGACGTGGAGCAGCGCAGGCAGAACATCGCTTCATGCATTATTACACCGGCTAAACATAAATAAACATAAAAAACCGCGATGATCTTGTCCGTACCCGAGCTGGAGAGGACCCCCGAGGCTCCCGTCAGTCACTAGCCGGCCGATGCGCCTGCACCTGGGCCTCCTGCCGTTCGCCCCTCGCTCAACACGTGATCGAGGTGCTCAGGGAATACGTACTGCCCTCCTACGTTAGCCTGGGAGAAAATATAGCCTTTGTCGGCGCCCAGGAACACGTGTCTCGCGAATGTAAACACACCTTCCATCAAAGGCGCCGCGGGATGCTCTGCTCTTACGCTTGGCTGTTTCCGTTTCGTCCCTCGACCGTGAGTAACGTCATGATGCTTCGGACGTAATGGCAGGTATTATGAAGGGCATGTGGGCGTGTCAACATGCTGTACTTAAAACTGTCGGTCAGTCGGTCTCTCTCTCTCTCTCTCTCTCTCTCTCTCTCTCTCAATAAGTAAGCAATCAGCCAGTCAATGAGCGGTGGGTTTGGACGGGTTTTATGCAACACCGCGTCTTCTGAGCGGCATCAATCTGGGTGTCGTTCGCCTTCCTCCGCCGGCAGGGCCTTTAATGAGAGGCACGATAAGCCGCGACGAGTGATGGGAGCTATCAGGCGATCTGGAGCAGGCCAACCACTCACTCACCCTTCACTGCCTTGTATTTGCCTATCTGTCTGTCTATATCCGTCCGTCTTCTTGTCTGACGAGTATGTGTCGCTGTCTCCGCTTTTTTTTCCTCTCTCTCTCTTTCTCCCTCATCCCAATCGGTTTGATCTGTCTAATTCTGGGTGTTTGTTGGTTTGTTTGGTTCTGTTTGTTTGTTTTTCTTTATACTTGATTTCCTTTTATGAATCTGCGTCCTCTCTCTCTCTCTCTCTCTCTCTCTCTCTTGATCACTGACCTCTCAGCAGACATGGATGCTTTCCCTTCTCTAACTCGTAAAGCAAAAAAGAAAAGAGATATATAGATGAGTGTAGCACATTATATGCATTAACAATATAACAAGATTAGACCATACTTATATTTCCTTCACTATTAAGCAGCTAGATAGAGATCACTGCTTCTATACTTTCACCTAATAGCTTTATAGTGACGGGCTGGACAGGCGGTAAAGGAAAATGGAAGGTAGGTCAGGAGAGAGAGATGGAAGGAGGGTGAGACTGAATAAAAAGAAAAAAAAACAACAGATGACCAGGTATTGTGGGAACATAGAAAAGACGAACGTATCAACACTCTAATTGTGACCTAGAGAAAGCTACATAGTGTCAGTTGAATTAATAAAGGTGATAAAATCCTCTACACCAATAAGGATGGTTAGGGTCTTCGTATATGGAAAAAAAAAGTGTGGGTGATATTTTCGCGCCCTGTTGTTGCTGGTTCCTCGCGTTGTTTCTTGATTGTATGATGGAATTAGCATTTGAATCTACACACTGGTTTTTTGAGGCATATGATGTGATAGGGAAATGTGAACACGATTTTTGGCTTGGTTCTTCCCCCCCCTCCTCCTCTCTCTCTCTCTCTCTCTCTCTCTCTGAAGCGGGAGAACAAACTTTCGTCTTCATCATTTTTTACAGGTTTTGCTATGTACTTGTTATCATGGGTGCATAAAATATAGATTAAACACACACACACACACACACACACACACACACACACACGAGGAAATTTATCTTTCTTCACACCTCGTTTTTCCTCAAAATTGACCGTTTATACTTTTTAATTAATCACAATTTGGGAGGAGTTTAGCGCGTCAGTCATGTTCGCGGTATATCGGTCTTATCAGGAGCGACATTCCTTGTGTGTGTGTGTGTGTGTGTGTGTGTGTGTGTGTGTGTGTGTGAGAGCAAGTATTCCTCGGCTGGCGTGTATGCTTAATTAAACCACAAGCAAACATGAGGCAATTTCGAAGCATGTGAACGTTTTCATTCGTGTTGTTTTGCAGCCTCGAGTTTCATTTCGTGGTGTGACGCAGGACGCTCCGGGAACACGCAAGGCAAGACAAGACCTGGTGGTGAACTGAGCCTTACGGGGAACCAGCTGTTACGGAGGACCATACCAACACACACACACACACACACACACACACGCAATCCTCCCTCACAAAAGCCTTCCGCCGCAGCTCCACAAAAAGGCAACAAGTGAGTGGCGTGGTGATAAGGCTGCCACTTGCACTGTCTACCTGCTGGGGGAGGCGTCGCCCCTCTGACCCGCTCACGTCCCTACCTGTTACCTGTGTGATTACCTCTTCCCCTGGCAGTCAGTCCCCTGAACTCTCCTTCGCCGCCTCCTCACAACCTGGGGCACTGTACACGAATGCAATGAGAAGGTGAGGGAAATGAGAGATTTTTTTTCATGTATATGGGTATTTATCTACAGTTCTTACCATTTATCGCATCTCTCTAAACTCTGAATCTGATATGATATGGGCTTATCAAGTATTTTATTATAATTTTTCTTTATCTTATTTCACTTAGGACAATGAAACTTAATGAATCTTATATAGAAAACATGTAATTATTCTTTTCGACACTCGAGTAGATAAAATGTTTAACTGTTCAAGTGTCCTTACTCGTTTAAATTCACAAACCCCAAGAGAAACCAGGTTGAATTCACACAGTAACATCATATATCCTGCCTCACACTCCGCTTAGTGTAGCAACGTATTGGATTGAGTGCAGCTTTCCTCATTAGGACTTGCCTCCGTTATGTGTGTGTGGCTGCAATCTTCGCACCGTCACAAGGCTTCCCTCATTGCCATTGACGCTGCTCCATCACCACACACCCTTTCAAAACGCAACAAAAGTAACCGGAATGTCTTTATAACCACTGCAACACAAAGCCTTACTTTCCCATCTTTGTCTTCTTGCTTGCCTAGAGAAAATGTAAGACTCCACCACTTCGGTTCCCTTTTGTTAGTAATAGAGGCGGTTCCTTTAAACATTACAACCAGTTACTCAGAGGCTGTCTCACGGGGAACGCTAACAGGCCACCATAATAACTTTAGTGAGTCTTGAGATAAAGGAGTGCGTAGCTGGAAATGAAAGGGTGGAAGAGGATGAGGACGAAGAGTAGTAAGAGTTGGAGCAAGAGGAGGAGGAGGAGGAGGAGGAGGAGGAGGAGGAGGAGGAGGAGGAGGAAGTGAGAGGGAACTAAGGAGAAAAGTAGAGTAGGAGTAGGAAAAAGAAAAAAAATAAACATGAGAAGAAAGAGAAGAGAAATAGAAGGAGGTGGAGGAAAAAAAAAAGAAAGAAAGAGGAAGATGAGCAGAAGTAATAGCAGCAGGTTATTTTCTCACACTTGTCTAAAGGAAAGCTAAAGATGAATACGCATTCCTCGTTTTAATAACACCGCTAGGAGGAAAAAGAGAAACAAAACACAATAACAAAATACTAGTGTGTGTGTGTGTGTGTGTGTGTGTGTGTGTGTGTGTGTGTGTATGTAATTCCTACCTCCTACTCTAAAACAAATGCACCCAAATACATACATACACAGAAAAACACACTCAAAACCCTCAACATAAGGCAGTGGTGGTGGTGGCAGCGACAGCGGTGGACTAAAATAGAGGCGAAGTGTGACGTGTTGGGAATAAATAAAGTCATGCCCGTGTCGGCGCCCCGTTGAGCACCTGCAAGCAACACAGGCACACACTTCCCTGATTCTCGAGCCTTTAATAATCTGCCTTGGGGACGCGTTCGAGATTGTTTGCTTGTCCTTCCCCACACACCATTAGAGAAAAAAGTAGAAAAAGTTACGAAAATAATAATAATAAATGATAAAAAAGAGTATTACTTATAAAAATACAAAAAGAACTGAAAAATATATATAAGTATAATAAGAATAGCCTAAGTTTAGTTTTTATTATTATTTTTTATTTACGTGTGCGTGTTGCGTATGTCTATATCAATTTTTACTGTTTTTTTTTTTCTTACGTTCTTTTGGTCTTTCCTTTTTTGGTCAGAATGATTTTAAAAGTCAGTAGCTTTTTGCTCTGTTTGATTCCAGTCTTCTGTTTCTTATGTGTGTGTGTGTGTGTGTGTGTGTGTGTGTGTGTGTGTGTGTGTTATTTAAGTATCGTTTTCTGAACTCTCTCTCTCTCTCTCTCTCTCTCTCTCTCTCTCTCTTCTCATGGTAATACGAACGACACACAGCATTTTATTGACAGTCTTTCCCTGCACAGTAACTTTTGCGATAAGAATCTCCTTCACGGGTGACTTATTCCACAGGGGGGATCTATCGCATTAAGTTCTCATAGCGGAGAGATATTTACCGCCTTATCACAAACATAAGTAGACGCTAAAATATGTTGCACGTGCTATCGTAAACAAAGAAAAGTGATAATTGGGGTCAAAGGGACAGAACAAGGGGAGAAGGAGGAGTGAAAGAAGGAGAAAGAAAAACAGAAGAAGAAGAAGAAGAAGAAGAAGAAGAAGAAGAAGAAGAAGAAGAAGAAGAAGAAGAAGAAGAAGAAGAAGAAGAAGAAGAAGAAGAAGAAGAAGAAGAAGAAGAAGAAGAAGAAGAAGAAGAAGAAGAAGAAGAAGAAGAAGAAGAAGAAGAAGAAGAAGAAGAAGAAGAAGAAGAAGAAGAAGAAGAAGAAGAAGAAGAAGAAGAAAGAAGGAGGAAAATGTTTAAGAAAACGAAAACGAACAAAATAAATAAAAAAAAGAAGAGAAAATGCACCAAAGATTAGAATATATAAACAAGTAAACAACTGAAAACTATACATGAACAAAAACAAGGAAAAAAAAGAAAGAAAGAGAGAAAGACCCCATTACAGGTCTCAACACACGAAACGAAACTCTCATTTCAACACAAATACATAGAAAACACACTAACGCAACCCATTAAGAGGAACCACAACAAAACAACAAATGAAATTACTCAACAACAATAGAGCATCATAAACACAAAAGGACACCACATTCATTCAACTTCTGGCTGTGAGGAAGGAAGGAGAACAGCGAAAGGTAGGCAGGCAGGCAAGCAGGAGGCAAGAAGGTAGGTGGAAGTGCGTGAGAGCTGAGGCAGGCATGAGAAACTTACGAGGAGGCAGAAGATGAGGATGGAGGAAGAGAGAGTAGGTGGGAGGGAGTGGCAGGCATGCAGGCAGGTAAGCAGGCAGGCAGGGAGTGAGGGAGGGAAGCGGGAAGCATGAGGTAAGGTATCCTTTGCGCATGCTTGAGGGTGTCATGCAAACTGGAGGAGGAGAAGGAGGAGGAGGGTGAGGAGGAGGAGGAGGAGGTGTAGGAGGGGGAAGCCGCGTGCAGCAGGCCGATCCATCAGGCACGGCGAGCGATACTCAGGCCAGATAACACACACCACCGCCTCGCCACCACAACATTACCCGCCTGTTATCTCGCAGCCAACCTCGGATATCGTGAGACTTATCGCAGGGGGCACCTCTGGATATCGTAAAGCATCTCTCCTTACGAGGCAAACTAACTCCCCCTCGAAAAGGGCTTTAAAAACGAGGAGGATCGGAGGTGAAATGCTTGAGTCCCTCCCTCCCGTGGTTTGTGTTCCGTGAAGAAAACGAAGATGGTGATGATGATGTTGATGAAGATGACAACAATGATGATGGAAACGATGCAGGCGAGATGAAATTCCGATCTGGTATTTGTTGTCTTCATTGAATTCAGCGTAAAGGTACAAAACTTACTCGTACAGAACAAGAGTGTGCTACGCTTGGCAGTTTAGCAAGCGATCGATTGATAAAAGCCGGGGAGGAGATACACATCGTTAACAGGCATCCTTGGGGCACCACATAAGCATAGTACACCTGTTAGCAATTCTCTCTCTCTCTCTCTCTCTCTCTCTCTCTCTCTCTCTCTCTCTCTCATTTCCTATTCTTTATTCCTCTTTATTTTTTTTTTTTCTTTCTATCTTTCTCTTTTATATCGCCTTTTTCTCTCTCCTTCCTTTCTTTTTCCTAATTCCCTGTCTCCCATCCTCTCACTCTCTCTCTCTCTCTCTCTCTCTCTCTCTCTCTCTCTCTCTCTCTCTCGGCGGTGTATGATAAAGCCAGGACAGAGCCAGGGCCGGGTGCGCGATCAGACAACACACAAGGTGAGATAGTAGGTGAGATATGCTTTCAGTCGCCCCTCCACGCCTGCTGCAGACGCACTCCTTGGCTTAAACGCTGAAAACATGGCTGAACGTGGAGGGAAGATAAGTTGTTAGATATTTCAGTATTATTGGTTTTGTATCATATGCTTTAGGTGGTTATCAATCGTTATCATTGTACATCACGTAGTTGACTTCTGATCTTTCTAAAATTTCTGATTGGGGCAGAAAAACTTAGTTATCCTCAATGCCTCAACAACTCAAATTCCTCCATCTATCGACTCGACAAAACCTTCCAGACAACTATCCCCTCTTCTTCAATGACACTCAACTGTCTCCCTTTTCTACACTGAATATCCTCGGTCTTGTCCTTTACTCATTATCTAAACTGGAAACTTCACATCTCATTAATCAATCAATATCAACAGCTTCTATGAAATTGGGGTTTTGAGGAGTCTCCGCCAGTTTTTCTCGCCCTTCCAACTGGTAACTCTGTACAAGGTTCTTATCCGTCCTTGTATGGAGTACTCTTCGCATGTTTGGGGGATTCCACTCACATAGTTTTATTAGATAGGATGGATAGAAAAGCTTTTCGTCTCATGAACTGACTGTTTTCAACCTCTTTTCCACCGCCGAAATGTTGCATCACTTTCTATTTTTCATCGCTATTTTCATGCTAACTACTCTACTGATCTTGCTAACTGTATGCCTCCCATTCTCCTGCGGCCTCGCTGTACAAGGCTTTCTTCTTCCTCTCATCCCTATTATGTCCAGCTCTCTAATACAAGAGTTAATCAGTACTCTCAATCATTCATACCTTTCTCTGGTAAACTCTTGAACTCCCTGCCTGCTTCTATATTCCATATTCCTACTAATTTACTTCTTTTAAGAGGGAGATTTCAAGAGGTTTCAGACTTTCGGCTAATTCTTTACTATTCTTTTAGGGAGCTTGCATTTAAGTAGGCCTTTTCTTTTTTTAATGCTTTGTTGCCCTTGGCAAGTTTTCCTCTTGCATAAAAAGAAGTTTTGTTTAACCTCTTCAGTACTGGGACATATTTTTACCATGATATTTTGGTGTGATTAGACATTTTTTTGTTTTTAACGTTAGAAGGGGACTATGGAGGTCAGAAGGTTGATAGCCAGAGTCTTCATTATTTCAATTCCCATATTAGTTTTGGAAGATGTTTAAAATCACCAATAATAAGCAGAATGAGTATGAAAATGTGTCATGGTGCTGAATGGATTAATGATGAGTTTCGTGTTTGTGTGTGTGTGTGTGTGTGTGTGTGTGTGTGTGTGTGTGTGTGTGTGTGTGTGTGTGTGCTTTGTTTTCACCACCACGGTCGTCTGCTGGTCACCCAGCCAACCTTCCTCATTACGGAGCGAGCTCAGAGCTCATAGACCGATCTTCGGGTAGGACTGAGACCACAACACAATCAACACACCGGGAAAGCGAGGCCACAACCCCTCGAGTTACATCCCGTACCTATTTACTGCTAGGTGAACAGGAGCTACACATTAAGAGGCTTGCCCATTTGCCTCACCGCTTTCTGGGATTCGAACCCGGACCCTCTCGGTTGTGAGCCGAGCGTGCTAACCACTACACTATGCGGTGTATATGTGTGTGTGTGTGTGTGTGTGTGTGTGTGTGTGTGTGTGTGTGTGTGAAAAACACGTAAGGTATTATTCATACACTAGATCTAGTAATAAAAAAAAAAAAAAACTGGTTTCGAGTGACACCAGATAGACTGAGGCTTCTCTTTAGTTAAAACACGAAAGACGAATAAAGCTTTACATACAACTTTTCAAATCTTTCAAAAGTAAAACAGACTCCTCATATACACAGAGAGAGAGAGAGAGAGAGAGAGAGAGAGAGAGAGAGAGAGAGAGAGAGAGAGAGAGAGAGAGAGAGAGAGAGAGAGAGAGAGAGAGAGAGAAGGAAAAAAAGAAGCAGCGAAAATGAAAGCCCAA
>NC_059269.1:4538628-4548628 GCF_017591435.1 Portunus trituberculatus | reverse complement strand
TCTGTGCCTTATAGATGGGTTTAATTGATTGACTAAGTAAGGGGCAGTTAGGAGGTGGTTATATATGTAGTGTTATATTATTTGGATCTTTGCAGTGTAGGTCTTGTCTTCCAGTCAGGGATACTCTTTCTCTTTCTCTCTCTGTCTTCATGGCCTCACTGCGTCCGGGTATCGTTAATAATGTTGGTGTGAGCTCATTGCAGAGTTATGGTCTCTGCTGAGCAGGTTTTCAGCCATACAAATTGTAACACGGTGATTTCGTATTGGGTTGTTTTTGATGGTGTTGGTGGTGGTGGTATAAGCGGCGTTTAGTGTTGCAGAGTTGATATTGTTGTTGTTTTGATTGTTACTACTACTACTACTACTACTACTACTACTACTACTACTACTACTGCGGTGTTTGGTGTTGCAGTGTTGATATTGTTATTGTTTTGATTGTTATTACTACTACTACTACTACTACTACTACTACTACAAACAATAATGACTTGTAAAAGAATTGTTAGAGCACTTTCCGACTTAAAAATTCAACAAAAAAGAGTCTATAATACTGGAGGTGAAAGTATGCATTTAGATTACCCCTTGAAGCGAAAATGAAACCACACATAGTTCACACAAGAGAGAGAGAGAGAGAGAGAGAGAGAGAGAGAGAGAGAGAGAGAGAGAGAGAGAGAGAGAGAGAGAGAGAGAGAGAGAGAGAGAGAGAGAGAGAGAGAGAGAGAAGCAAATCGCAACACCTAATCTCTCCAGCACTGTTGCAGCCTTGGGGCCAAACAGGACCAGGCAAGGAGGATCGCTGAGAGAGTCGTATTGCAATAAATCTTCCACAAATCTTCTTTTATGCGAAAATACCGGAGAGCCTCGCCCTGTGCCGTACCCTTCTGGCCCGCGTGTTTTCTGCCCTCCCTTGACCATACTTTGAAGCCCTTGGTTACACCTCCACTGTTTCCAAAGGCTCGAGCCGAAACTACGCTGGTTTTTAAGACTTTTTTTATTGTTCTAGCGACAAATTAACACGTTTTCTACATTAGTAATAGAGAAACGCTCTTGAAAACACGGCTAATCATCTCTGTGGCTTTTGGAAACAGTGGTAAAAGAGTAATGAGTTTCCAAATACTGACCATCGATTATCTATTACTCAAAGCCTTCCCCCCTTCTCTCTCTCTCTCTCTCTCTCTCTCTCTCTCTCTCTCTCTCTCTCTCGCCTTCCCAACTCCTGACAATATATATTCAGGCACGAAGGCCGCAGACGCCCACGTTAAGCATCCATTATTCTCGCCACTCATAACTCCTGAGCCTCCCCGTCCCCCGCCCGCCACAATCACAATAATCAGTAGTTAGCAGTGGGTAATTTGGATTAGGTACGGATGTAAGGTAGTCAAGTTCTTTCTTACTATCTTTCCTCTCTCTCTCTCTCGCATACATGAGCACGCTTCCTTAGTAAAAAATCACGTGAAAAATAAATCTTAACACGACAAGGCAATATTTTCTGTCATATGCAAAAAATAATGACCGAAGAAAAAATTGTAAAGCATATCAAACATCATTTTCTCTTAACTTCAAAGATATCAAAATGTTCTCAAATTTTTTTTTTCACTCACTGACGTCTTGATCTTCAATTTTCTGCAAGATGAGTTTGGGCAAATTTTTATGCACTTTCATAAATATTAATTCATCCAAGTCCATTTTTTTCTTTGTCTTTTCTTTCGACTTGTGATTCCCGAAACATTCTCTCTTGTTTTCCATTCTTTCTCTGCGTCTATTGTTAAAGTCACTCTGTCCATTTATTTATCTATACTCTTTGCTTGTCTTTCCTTATCTATTTCTTCTGAATTTTTGCTGCATTCTTGTTTTTGCATGTTTTTTGATCTCCTACGAGCATTATTTTGTCTGTCTATCTAACTGTATATCTCTATTTCTGTCTATTTTCCTCTGTTCTATTAACATCCTGTCTGCCTGTCCGTCTGTCGAACCACCTCCTGTCTCTTTTTATCCCCGTTTTCCTTCTTATGGTCGCATTATATCCTGTCTCACTTTCTGTCTGTTTGGCTTTATCTCTGTCTGTCTGTCTGTCTGTCTGTCTCTCTCTCTCTCTCTCTCTCTCTCTCTGCAGTTCATCATCCTTCCTTTTAATCTCGGTCCGTTCTCCCCACAGTATTGGCCATCACCTGTCCGCCCCCACTCATCACCAGCACCTCGCCTCCCTCCACCCGCCAGCTGATCCACCAACGCCTCCACCCTCAGCGCTGCTCTTCATACTTTATCACACTGCCACTAATTTTCGGATCGTCTGGTAATCTTATCATCCTGGGTCGTCTCTTCTTTATTGTCGATTTTTATCTTCAAAAGAGTAGAGGCCGAAGATTTACATACAGGGAATTGACTAGTAATTTCCTCCTTTTGAGTATAATGGGCTGCATTTATTTTACTTAAGTCACACGTTGCTCGGTGGGATTCTTTTTTTCTTCTTTTTTTGTTTTGCACTTGAATATCCAGTTGGATTTTACTAATTCGAGCGTCTAGATTTTTTTTTTTTTTTTTAACTACGTGTCGTATATAACGCGACAGAAAATTGGTTTAAAGGAAGAAAACATGAATTTTTTTATTTTGTACATTCTTCAAAAGTCAAACTCTATCATTGCCGCTGCCTCAGCACAACATCTGAAGCAGCTTTTTAATATGCTGATCGAAAGATAAGCTCTAGTAGCAAGACTAAGTGTTACTGCTGCTATATATATGCTTTTAAAGAAGACGTAGAGCAAACATAAAAAAAAAATAAAAACGAGAAATGACACAAGATAGTAAAGGAACCAAAGGTGGAAATACGGACGAAGACGAATGAGAAGGAAAGAAAAAATATAGGGTGAATACCATAGATAAGGAAGGTATAACATGAAAAAAAAAAAATAATGGTCAGCAGCTGCTAGTAAAGTACTTAAGATTTAGGATGTGTTGTTTATGATAATCTTTTTTTTTTTTTTTCCAATCATAATCATTCAATTTTTCAGTTTACAAGTTTTCAGTGATATCAGGAAAATGCTTCACTAGTCATCGTGCAAGTGTCTTAGTATACATTTAAGAAGGACAAGTCGTGCATGTTCCATCAACAAACGAAAGAAAACACAACCAAGAAGCATCCATGTATCATAACAAGATGTGAGGCGGGCTGGAAATAAGAGAGTATATTGATGAACACAAATGCCAGAGAACAAACTCCCTCTTTAGGCAGCAGCTGGTTTACCCTTCCATCAAAACGACAATACATAATGTGTAATGACCGTCATACTGCAGCTCCCCGTATCGTTACCACAACAAAACTTTAAGAAAAAGCAAAAGAGAACCAAACCAACCAACAACCACAACAATGTTGGCAACAACAATAATAGCAACATTCATTAGCTTTAAGATCCTGCGGTCGAAACAACAGCCTGAGAATTAGCTAGATATGAGTAAGTGCTTCCAATCGCGGAGCTCAAGCTGGGCCGCCGTACTTTAAGCTTCTGCCTTGACAGTGTGCGAACATGTTAATTTTTAGATGAACACGAATTAAAATCAAACCTTGGACAGTAAATTGGTCAATGGCTCAGAGGTGTGTAACCAATTATCGCGCCGCACTGTCAACGGAAGGTAAGTTATCAAGGACCAGTCGTTGGGGGAGAGACGGCAAGGCGTCGAAGGTCAGGGTCGGGTCGTCAGCTCCGTCCCTGCCTGCGCCGCCGTCCGTGCCTGCAGGCGATGACGGGATGAACCACTCGTCTGAACCACTCTGTTCATCCCACGCTCGACCTCCCGCCAAGCTCCATGAAGGCCGCTTGTCCCTGCCTGTGGAGTAAAACGTCACCCAAGACTGATTCCGAAGTCCCCTCTATCAGTAAATCTCGACCTTTTACTGGGGAAGCCTCGAGGCCACCTGGCGTCATGCACCGGACCCTAATTATCGGTAATGCCTCAGGTGGCTTGGGTAATTGTTATAAGAAGCCTCAATCAGTCCAAGTTCCCAACACTTTTTGTGCTTGGGTGTGGAATTCATCCTCAAGTTTTGGCATGCAGTTTAGGAAGCGATAAACATAGCAGAGTAGAGAATTCATGATTATTAATGCTAGATTCATTTAGTTGGTTAGATTTTACTAATATTATTTGGTCATCTTTTTTTTTTCTACAACATTCTTGCCCTGTCTTCAGTGCAGGTGGAGCTCAGTGACCCGCTGCTTACCTGTTTGCTTCGGCCTGCCTCGCGTGGCGGCCCAACTGATTCGCCGTGACCCAACAAATGGCTGATATCACTTCCGACAAGCAATGGAGGCAGGGCATGCGACCATAAACCGTGCATGGGCGTGAGTTATGAGAGACGGTGGTGGTGCTCGCGTGAGAGGAGCAGGTGGCGGGTGGCGGCGCAACACATTCCCTCTCTATCAAATGTGTGACAAAAAATAAAGATTAGTAGTCTACATAATTAACTGGGCCGTGACACACTGTTCGTCCAGCGCCCCACCGTAAGACTTGAGGAGGCAAAGGGGGGTGGGAGGGAGGAACAAGACATGAGCAGAGGAGATAAAACACAGGTGAAGGAATGGCCATGAATTAAGTGAATTACGATCACCTGTGGGTTAATATTCCTTGGCAGATCAGCGACGCTATTCACAATCACCATGAAAGTAGTAAGGCAAGCGAGAATCTTCGTGATAAACAACTCTCTCTCTCTTTCTCTCTGTCTTTATCTCACACACACACACACACACACACACACACACACACACACACACACACACACACACACACACACACACAGACACAGACACATCGAATAAACACCCAAACCTTTAATTGCCTTCAAGAAATTCCTTGGTCATGTTGGGAAGCCTTTAATTGCTGTTATAGGTCAAGCCAGACACGGTTCGGGTCCTGTTTTTATCATAATTATTATCGTCCAGCGTGTAGCCGCGGTCCAGAGTCTTCCTTTGCGCGACACCCATCAGAGGAGTCGCCAAATACAGCGAGGTGGCGTCGGCGGTGTTTGAACTCTAGCGGGTGTGATGCACTAACCTCACGCACTCCGGGTGACTAAGACGCTTTTATCGCGCCATTTCGCCATTTTAGTTCGAGATGGCCAGTCTATCAGTGCCAGGAAGAGGTATTAAGTATACTAATGATACCTACTATACATTGTCAAGATTAATAAGGTACTTTTTCGTGCAGTTAAAATAGCCAACATGTGGCGAAGAGAAATCTAGAATCTAATAATAATGTCTGCTATACACTCCTCCTATGAAGAAAAAGTATTTAATGGTGTATATTGTTCATATGAATGATAACTTTCCTTTCGTCTTTTTGGTCATAGAAAAGATCATCCTGCTGGAAATAGAGATACTAAATACACTAATGCTGATCACCCACACCAGCAACAGTCGTGCATGCCACTGTGCCTTCGATCTTTGTAGACGAGGCAGTTGGGTGGCTGCTCCCATTGACGTCATGGCGCGAGAATGTTTCGTGACCACTAAGGTATGTTGAAGGAAGAATGGAGAAGTGTAAAATAACTTACGTTTATTAATATTGGTTGCCTGAGATCGTATGTTACGATAAAAATTACTGCTGATGTGTGGTGATAATGAGTAGAGAAAGGAAAACAAAAGACACGTGCGTAAAAAATTAAAACCATAGAAATGAATGTACATGAATACACGCTACATGTTCGAGAATTATAAAAAAAAAAAAGAAGAAAACAGTACATCCTGAAACTCAAAGCAGAAATGAGAGTATTTCATAACTTCAACAATTATAATGAAATACAAGAGAAAAAGCAACACTTGAATGATTTAAACATGGCAAACCCGAAATATACGCATCAAATCTAACCAGAGAACGAAAAAGAACGAAAAAAAAAAATACGCAGACAAGAAGAAAAATCAATTATAGCACACATCAGTAAAAAGGCGAACAACTGCGGGTCCGGACAACTTGAGGCGAGGTGAAGAGGCCTTTATCTTTATCCCACTCAATAATAATTTCTTGGCGGAGCACGAACGTATGATCTACATCCCATAAATGTAAAGGAAAAGTGTTGTAACTCCGCTGGAACCCAAACTCTTCGCAATCAGGTTACAGGAAACGGCTGAAAATATACCCAGGTAACCTATCTATAATTTTACACATGTTGACGCCGCCACTCTCTACAAGACTGCAACACTACGGCGTCCTTGTGTTGGGATAAAAGTGAGCCAGTGATCATCGTAGCTCAGTGTGTCTTAACGAGCCGCGAGCACTCGACAGCTGGGTCTTTAGATGACAAAAGGCGATACCTCCAACACAACTATTCTCTTTGACGACCATCACCCAAGGACTTCTTGTCAAATTCTAGTGTGCAATCTATCCCTCTCCCTCTCCGTCTCCCTCTCTCTCTTCAAGGTAAATGCATCCTTAGCAATATTATTTTTCATCACATAATTGTGGTACGAGTATTTACATTCAAGTATATTTTAGTTTTCTATAATTTTAAGCAACGATGAAATTTTTGTCATTCTTATCAAACACAAACATTAGAAACCAACGAGGCGTGACAAAAAGGCCGCTGTTTCCTCAATATACACACCGAGTCTCTCTCTCTCTTTCTCTCTCTCTCTCTCTCTCTCTCTCTCTCTCTCTCTCTCTCTCTCTCTGTCTGTGTCTGTCTGTCTGTCTGTCTGTCTGTCTGTCTGTCTGTCTGTCTGTCTGTCTCTCTCTCTCTCTCTCTCTCTCTCTCTCTCTCTCTCTCTCTCTCTCTCTCTCTCTCTCTCTCTCTCTCTCTCTCTCTCTCTCTCTCTCTCTCATCGATAGATATACAAGATCGAAGGCAAGATCAAATACCAAACTCCTAAGAGAAGAGAGATTCCAACCTGTTCCCTCCACCATCACTACTTTGAACAGTCATAACAACAGGGTCGACACCAACATTACTAACACCACTACCACCACCACCATCATCAATCTCTCCTCCTCCACCTTACCCTTCAATCACCTGCCTGCAGTTGCGCTTCTCGCCTTAAGAGTCCAAGGCAGCGGAGTCAGCATTCAGTGGACGAAAATCATTCAAATATCACGGTAAGTCAATGCAAAAACGCCATATGTTTGCTGAAGTTATGTAAAGATGAGGGGAAAAATTGTAATAACTTTCAGATACGTAGATTTTTTTTTTTTTTTCGTCTCCCGAGGGTCACACTTGTATATTTGACATTTTTGTGTCAGTGCCAGGAAACCTCATCTACTGGAGTTGATTGAAAAATACCATATCCTTATTTGCCATCAGTCCCTCAATCGAAACGTACGAAAGATTATAAGATTAGATTTCTAATAGAGATTACACGGATTTCAATGATTAACTGACTTGCTATCCATTCATAGCTTTGATCCATTTATTGGCGAGTCTAGCTTCGTTTTTGTTCTAATATGAGGTAGAAGACTTTGCACCTAAAACTCCTGGGTCCGCTGCTAAAGTGCTTTCAACAGACAACTTTCTGAAGCTGCTCTATTCTTAATCTCACGAGCATCTTCCCTCGCTAGCAGGTGGTGGAGAAGGTCTCTTAGTACCCATCTCAAAACACAGGAGTGAAAAATAGTGATGATTCAAAGCTCGGCGCAAACCAGTTTTCTTCACTCTCTGTTACTATGTTTAATATGAAGTGCGTCTCCTCGTGTGTTCGTCTCCTTGATGGCATGCGTGTGTTGAAAGGAGTGTCACCAGCATCATGAAGCGGTTAATAAGAAATCTACGGGTGCCATGATACGTATAACACGCCTTCACTCAACTCGAGACCAGAATTTATAATGTCTACAAGCGACGAAAAATACATGATTAATAATTTGCTCCTCCCCCCCGCCTTTCTCTCTCTCTCTCTCTCTCTCTCTCTCTCTCTCTCTCTCTCTCTCTCTCTCTCTCTCTCTCTCTCTCTCGTGTAGTCCTTCTAGGCTGGTCACCTCCTGACGAAGCCCGACCATCAAGTCTTCTCAGTCTCACTCGCTATAGGCTGCGGGCAAGAGAGAGGTGAAGGTCTACTGAAGACATACGTGTAATTGGCCTCATGATTACTTGAGAGAGGCGTTGCTGTATAATAAACCGAGGCTCACAATCTTTCTCCTTAGAACCAAAATAAATACTCTTTTATTTGACTTAGTAATTGTAGCCAAACGATTTTGCTATAATTATGTTGATGGAAAACCTTGATCTAAGTCATATGTGATTTCTTTCTTATATAAGGAAAAAATAGACCGTCAAAGTTAAGGAGGCCACGCCTGCTGGCCAGGTCCCCAGCAGCGGGGCCCGGGGAGGAGTTGGGTGTCGGGGCGAGAAACAAGTCTTGAGAACGAACCGCCTTGAGGCCTAACACCTGGCACCAGCGCCCGGCCACCAGGGTGCACCGGCAGGATGCCCCCACGACTCACTATTTACGAGATCTGTCCTCGAGTTCCTACCAGGGCGTGGTAGTGCCTGCGGCTTGGCGTGCGGTCATGCAAGAAGCGACACTTGCTTGCCTGTAGGCCATTAATTGGCAATTATCCAAGGCGAGTATGCAAAACTTCATGTTTCTGCAAATTATAGTTATGTCTACCCTGTAATATCGGCGTCCTGCTTCCATCTCGGCCTCCTCACTCCAGACAAACTGGAAATTAATTACGCCTAAGAGACTCCGATGCAGTGTAGTAATTTTTTTTTTCGGATCGAGATAAGACATACACAGCTAATGGTCAATGTACTTGCTTGTTTCAAGTTGAGTGACTAAAACAAAACCGAAAACAATACTGACGACTTAATGGCTCGAGAACAAAAGCCGGGAATGCCTGACGTTTACTATTGCTGGCGAGGTTGCCGCTGAGGAGCCACACCCTCACCGGAAGAGAGAGAAGCAGCGCCCCGAGAGGCACCGCTAGGGGGTTCACCATACCCTACTCAAGGACACAAGGTATAGCAAAAACAATCATTGAAAATTTCATGCTAAAATTAAATCATGAAGATATACTCAAGAAAAACGCAAAAGAAACAATGAGAAAAAGCAAAATTCATCGAACATTTTGATCATACTCACAATAAAAGTCTTCTTGCCCTTTAGATTTCTCATGAAAGACTTTGAATAACCATCAGGAGAACATAATGGGAGCGAGTTTAATAAGCCTTCCTTTAATGGACTTCTCACACTCACTGCCTCCTGAAACCACGCATGCAGATTGTTCTAATGTGAGCCAACAAATGAAGATTCTAGGAAGATTAAGGACATACATAAGTTTATACCGACACACACGCACACACACACACACACAGACAGAGACACAGAGAGAGAGAGAGAGAGAGAGAGAGAGAGAGAGAGAGAGAGAGAGAGAGAGAGAGAGAGAGAGAGAGAGAGAGAGAGAGAGAGAGAGAGAGAGAGAGAGAGTTGTAAGATCTCTCCCAAGGGATACAACCAGTGATCACGGATCCAGCACGTGATCCTCAAGACTGGGTGAATTACACACTACCAACCCGCTCACATCTGCACACCCACCCACACCCGCAAACACAAGTAGCACAGCACACCACACCACAAAAACAAGATGGGCTCGGAGGCATAACATATTTTATTCGGTTCATAATAGAATGGATACTTTTTTTTGTTTTTATTCCCAATTCCTGAGGCGGGGCGCGAAGGAAGGAAAGAGACATTGCAAACAAAGACAGACAAATATAATGGGAGACTTAGGTGAGAACAACTTTTCCACCAGCTTCTCTCATGATCCTGTTGGGTCGTAAAGGAAATTTCTCTGTTTTCCTAGTTGTAGTAATGCGCTAATCCAGCAACCAGGGCAGGCAGGTGCAACATGACTAAGTGAAGTTTTAGGGGTTCATGTGAAAATGTTATCGTTGTCATGATTCAAGTCACCCTCCTTTACAAAAACACACACACACACACACACACACACACACACACACACACACACACACACACACACACACACACACACACACACACACACACACACTTGATTTTTGACACTG
>NC_059269.1:4526128-4533628 GCF_017591435.1 Portunus trituberculatus | reverse complement strand
AGGTCAAAACATTACTTAGGGAGTCTGGGATCAGAGAAAAAAAAAAGTAAGAGGAGAATGTGCAGATGTGTGCGGGAGGAAGGTGAACGCGGGAGAAAGAGGAGAGAAGCAAAATATTGTAAGTAATGTTGTTTTGTGAGCGGGCTGCACACGTGGGCTATTAATTAAGCAAGCGTGCAGGTAGACCCTGACAGGTAAACAACCCGCTTACTTTCTTCACCCTTTGCTTGTTGTCGGAAAATACAGGACATTAGTGGCTCCTTGTGTTTTGGGGGGGAAATATCACGAGGTGCGTGGCTCGTGGCTCGTCGCTGATTACATGGAAAGGAAAGAAACTTCAATTTCATAAATGATTTAGAAAGATCTATTGAAAAATACTTTTCACGATAATGGATACTTTTTGAATGATGCCACGTAACGAGCACTCGTTCTCAGCAGCGAGCAGCAGCTGGGCAGGTGATGGTGGTTGGTTGCTCTCCTGGGCTAAGGAAGGTCCACTCCCTCTTCCCTAACTCATCCCTTCCTAAACAGCAATCACTTCATGAGTCCTGAATAGAATAATTCAAAGGGTGGAGGGCTGAAATTTTCTTTTTAGTAGCACCCAGCATGTAATCTTGCTCTCAAGCCTGTTTGACGACTGGGTGTGACCTAAGGGGCCCCAGGCCAGCCACGCTCAGCCACACCCTCCAGCTGGTGGCTCCTGTTGACACAGTCTTCCACAAATTGGACTTAAGCCATGATTCTCGCATCAGACGAATACAGCGATTATTACAACATTACCCAGTATAAGATTAGTAATTAGTGTGGAAAAAAGGGGTGACGTAAACATAAGAACAATCCTGGCCCTTTGATTTTACCTCGTTACTTAGACTCAAATACTCTTATAAAGGCGGCATGAGAGTTACAGGAGCCATCACAGAACTTGCAATATAGAAAAAAGTACCTGACGCGATAATATGAGTGATCAAAGCAAAAACTAATTATCTAGCATAACATGAAGAAGTCAAACAGTTACAGCAAAACAGCCCAAACACGCACCTCATAGCAGGGGAACATGAATCACTAGCCCAATAACATGGGCCAGCACCACCCCAGCAGGACCCGGCGGGCCAGCAGCGGGGGCCGATGGCTTGGTCAGGCACACCATCGACAACCGGGACATTAAATTTCATGATAGCTAAGGACGAGATTATTGAACTCTTGGCTAGCAACGGCTGCTCACTCCCACGCAACATCACCACTGCGATGTTCATTTATTTGTGCTATAGGTAGACCCAGTGTGGCCGGTGACTTAAAACTTCATTTGATTCTCTCGATATTATAGAAGAACACTTTAATATCAATGGAGTGGGGTTGGGTTCACCGAGTATAGAGTCTTCACTCCTCACTCACACCAGAGCTCTTTAATGTCCCTCGTTGATGTGAGAAAACTAGAGCATAACTATTTTTTTCTTAATCGTTAGTATGTTCGTCTGGCTTTTATAAAGTGTTCAGTGAGGCGGTTTCGTGTTATTAAGCTATCATACAAGCACAATACATGTAGGACACAAGTACTCCCAGTCACCGAGGCGAGGAACACTCGGGAACACGGAACAATCTTCCAATCTTTGTGTTTGTCACCTCGTTAGTCGGTCAAATATTTGCCTCATTAAATGTTGCAGCAGCCGACGATGTAGTCTGAAGATAAGCTTGTGATTGCCTCCCACTTAAAACTTAGATACGAATGTTCATTTATTCTTTTATCTTTCTACATCGTTATAATAGAGACCACTGAGCAATTTTTTTTCCTGTAGTTTGGATCTCGGCATTGCAAAAATAACTATAAAATTTAGGTTAATTGTATGCATGCATAGGTTTGGAGGAAGCTCATGAGCCTTAATAAAGTCAATAAAATGAACGCAGTGTATAAGATAATTCAAGGATCCCATCTTAAGAACAACTAACAAAGCCTGAAGTAGTGTTTCCATCCTGCACCTGGCGGGGACAAAGGCGGTACTGCTGCTGTTGTCCTTGTTGTTTTTGTTCTCACTGTTTTAACAAAAATAGTAGTAAAAGTTGTTCATGTTGCTATTACTGAAAGGACAGTGAAGGGATCGAGTTGGGGGAATAACGCAGCTGGATTTCCTGTGGGTTTCTCAAGGCAGCGAGACAAGAAGAGATACTGCCCTGTCTCGGCCACCACACCCATTCGGAGAAAAGACGGTGGTTTGATGCTTTAATAGATGTGTTACTTGTATTATGATCATTATTATTATTATCATTATTATTATTATTATTATTATTATTATTATTATTATTATTATTATTGTTATTATTATTATTATCATTATCATTATTATTATTATTATCATTATTATCATTATTATCATTATCATCGTTACTCTTATTATGTTACTATCATTATCAATCTCTCTGTTCTTTATTGTAGCTTGGATTTTGATTACAACACGGTGACTGGAAGAAGAGATTCGATCCAGCAAAGAAAACCATAACGAAAACTATTTTCTTTTTCGAAGGGTTTCATGCTTTGCCGTCACCCAACCACTTTCTCCAGACGCAGATCCTTTCCAATGGTGTTGCTTGCCACTCCAATACTGGAGCCAATGTCTCTGTGACACATAGGGCTCTCCACGATCATGCCTTCATGCTCTATGTTTATGACTGGCGATGATGCTGCAGCCGGAAGAATTATTTCCCGAGGCGCAGCGAAGAAAGGACATGAGCCCCGTGAAGGACACAGAACGCCTCCTGAGGGGCAGTGTGAAGGCCTCGGGTGACGACTCATCTGAGAGTGTACATCGTGTGCAATCTGAAATACATGGAGGCTTCATGACTCCGCCCCAATAGTGTCAATGTCGTAACACCAGTGCGCTACAAGCTGCTTGATACAGGAACATTTTTATAAAGTATGGTAGATCTCTGGTGTGTGAGGATGTAATGGAAATTTAAGTCTCCGTTCACTATTTTCAGTCACAGTCAACTATTCTTTGTTTTATTCTTTGAGGAAAACAATTATCATCAGTCTGAGTTAAAAGCAATTCACAAGGGCACTACATACCCTAAGCAGTCTTGGCGTCCGTTTCCTGGATATCCTGATCTTTCTTCTGGGAGCAACACCCAAGAGTTGTTCACACGGCTACGGCTGTGCGTGCCGGAAGCTGCATTTGAGTCACCTTGCCCCAAATATCACATTCGCCCTTCATAAAAAAAAAAAAAAAAAAAAAAATGAAGGTTGAGAGCTTTCGTCTAATGAAATAGGTGTCCCTTTCAACTGCCAGAATTATGAGGCACAAGAATATGGATTCCCAACAGGGCCACATCGCTGGCTTACACGACAGCGTTAGGAGAGTTTCTAAGACACGTTGGTGCTCTGTATCTCACTATAGGCTTCATTCATATTTCACCAATATTTATAGTACATGGCAAATCCAAAACACTGGCAAATACTCATGGCAAATTAATTATCTATGAGTTACCTTCTTCACTCCACCGAACACTGTTTTCAAAAGGTAATAAATTTTTTTCTTCCCGTCAGTCCGGCTGGTTTCCTTCCCGTTATCTGTCTGGCATCTCTCCTGTTCTATCTGCCGGTCTCTTGTCGCCTTCAGCCATCCATCCATATATTTTTAAGGGAAAACCAAAAGTCTCCGAGAAGCAAGGGTTTGGCAGGGCAGCGGCTTCCCGGCAGGAGCGAAGGTCTCGTGTCTAGCGTGAATGAAGTTGCCAAAGTCTCTCAAGTTGCTTATAACTAAAGAGTAAAATATCGACCTGAATCCCGGAGTGGATGAAGTAAACGAGTCGCATTCTTGGATCAGTAAGGGACGGCCTGCCATTACCCTGAGCCTCGCCGTGCCGCCAGGGGGATACAATATCTCTCTGTTAACCAACAAGTGCGCGTATATTTTTTTTTTTAATGGCAGAGAAAGATAACCATCTATTCTTTTTTAAACAGGAGAGACGCCATCGCCTGGAGACATATACAGTAATGACGTTTAATAGGTGATAAGCTTTAGCAACACACCAATTTTCGTTCGGGTTTCTACTCTAATTTCTTTTACACATACGACTTCTTTTTTTAAGCGAAGAAGACACGTAGTTAGTGAACACATTTTCCCTTTACCCTAACGAGTTCGATTATCGAGAGTGTATACTTACCAAGTCGTCAAACGGACGCCAAACGTTACGAGTTATCATGGCTGCCAGACGAGGCCCAGGAGGCGACTCAGGAGCAACACCAACACTCACTCAGCCTGCCCATGATTTACAGGACCACGTTACAACTCAAAGCTTCCTCTAATAACTCACACAAAAAACAGAACTAAATAATCTGCCCACGTTTACATGTATATATCCCCAAATAAACAGGAATGTATTTCTTAATCTCTCTCTCTCTCTCTCTCTCTCTCTCTCTCTCTCTCTCTCTCTCTCTCTCTCTCTCTCTCTCTCTCTCTGTGTGTGTGTGTGTGTGTGTGTGTGTGTGTGTGTGTGTGTGTGTGTGTGTCTCATCTGCTTCCTAATGTAACGACACGCATTCATAATAAAAATTACTACAATGAGCATCTTGGGAAAAATACCACGCTAACATTGTAATACTTGGGCAATTCTCCTTTAACCTAACACTGTTCCTTCAGTAGCGTGCCGCGTGTAGGTTATCACTACTTATTGAATCATTCTGCTTTTGGCTAACCTTACGGAAAGCCACAGAATCCTGCCTAGTGCTTGTATTGCGTCTAACCACAAGAAAAGATGGAAGGCTGAGGATTGTGGGGATCTGAGAGAGAGAGAGAGAGAGAGAGAGAGAGAGAGAGAGAGAGAGAGAGAGAGAGAGAGAGAGAGAGAACCTACCAACCTACCTCGTACAATAAATAGTTCTCTCAACCACCGAGTTCCCGAAGCGGAATTCTTAAGCATCCATTCAGGTAATGTTAAAAGCGCCATCACTTGCCGGGTATATGACAGAGCCAGTGGCCTCCCGCGTAACATCACACGGGGAACGAACACCGACTCGGCTAATGACTGGGATTAACCGGAGTTACTTTACGCAATTTACTGTTCAATCGTGATTAAGCTCCCGCCGTCGACAGGTATCAGGTGTATTAGGTAGGGGCCTGGGTCCTGACACACACACACTCACACACACACACACACACTCTCTCTCTCTCTCTCTCTCTCTCTCTCTCTCTCTCTCTCTCTCCATTGTACATTTGCTATCTTTATTGGTCCGTTATGGTCAATGCAAGTTCAGATTGGTACTCCTCTCTTCTCCACCGCCTTATAATAGCAAGCCACTTTGTGTGTGTGTGTGTGTGTGTGTGTCAGTCACTCATCCAAAGACACGATGCTTCCCTACAATCAGAATCCGACTCGCTGCTTCACCAGATGTTTTATGAGTCCCAAGGTTCGATGCCACTGTGTGTGTGTGTGTGTGTGTGTGTGTGTGTGTGTGTGTGTGTGTGTGTGAGAGAGAGAGAGAGAGAGAGAGAGAGAGAGAGAGAGAGAGAGAGAGAGAGAGAGAGAGAGAGAGAGAGAGAGAGAGACGTGAATCTTACACCATAATATGCAGAAAACTCTTGAAATAAACCATAAAAAAATAACACTGGTATAACATGTCACTGAATAACCATAATACCTCCTTCACCACACACATAATAATAATCAATTCTTAACATCCAAGGCGAAACTATAATTTACGTAACAACCAATAAAAAAAAAAAAAAAAAAAAAATCTACAGCACCAGCATAAATTAAACATACAAAAGACGATCTAGAGACAAAGGGAGCAGTAATCTGGAGGTCAAATCTGCGTCTATTCACAACACTCATTAACATGAACGTGTGAATGAGGAAGAGATCAAAGTATGCAAGAGGCGAATAAGACAAGGAAAAGAGGGCAAGGAGAGGACTGGCCTATGTAAACAAGAATAAAAGAAGAGTGAGGCTGCACTGGGAGGCGGACGAGGAGCGGTGAAGGGGTGAATGGATGTTTAGGTGCAGTGAGGGGGAGTATTTAAGGGAAGGGAGAAGAGGTGGTCAGTTTTGTCTAGGTTAAGTGTTTTATTGGAGCGTGTTGGGTAAGGTTGGCAGTCTTTCTCTCTCTCTCTCTCTCTCTCTCTCTCTCTCTAATGGTGATAAAGTGACCAGCTTGCTTTTATTTGTATACAGAGTTGTTTCTAGTGAAAGAGGTAGCGTTCTTAGGACTTATTTGTAGCAGCCAAACAATTAAATTTCTCTCTCTCTCTCTCTCTCTCTCTCTCTCTCTCTCTCTCTCTCTCTCTCTCTCTCTCTCTCTCTCTCTCTTCTATCACACCCCAATCAACCTTGCTCCCATATGCATAGCCTCATCTAGAGTGGCGCACATCTACATAATCAGCTGCTCATTTGCATAGTTTCCCATATTCCGTCTGGTCAATCCCCCGCTGGCAGGCCGCGTGTAGTTATTTAATATCCTGACGAGAAAGAAGAAATTTGACTCTTCCAAGTGGGTGTACATCAAGCGTCGGGCAGTAGCTAATGGCAGGTCAGTCTCGCCAGAACGATCATTACCAATTTGAGCGTAAAGGTGGATTTTCGTGACCAGTAAGTTTCCGAAAAAAATGCCGGCTAATGGGAGGTCTATCTGCCGCGTGGTCTTCGTGTTGGGGGGAAAACATTATCATTATGGGAAAAGGAATGCAGGACTTTGGATATTGCGTATATATATACCTGTTCCCCGTATCGTATCGTATGTACCTACACCACGCACCATCTTATTGTACACCTGACACCACCAATCACGGCCCGGCCTGCGTTTGGGGAAAGAAATGTTTTTGTATTTTTCATAAGTGATTACTACGATTGCCTTGATTTTACGTGGTCAATTATATAGAATTTTTAGTCACAAATACAGCACTAGGCAGGTTGACTGGGAGGAACTGGATAAAATCTGTCCCACCGCCTGCACGCCCCAAAGCCAGAGCGGCGTGGTACTGGCTCAGCCCACGCCCACGATCCCCACGGCCCTTCTATTGCACCCACTGGCAAGAGAAGGGCGGGGAAGGTTTGGGAGGTCTTTGTCCTATACTAGACTAGTGATGATGAGGATGACGATGATGATGGTGATGATGATGATGGTATTGGTGGTGGATGTGGTAGTGGTGGTGGTGGTGACGATAATGATGACCAGAAGTTGGTAATCACATTAATCTAAATCCTACAAGCGGGCATCGCCCTTCTTCACCCCAACAAACTAAAGTGTATAATCTATTAAAAAATTCTGGTTTTGCTGCACAACTAATATGATAAAAATATGGGTATTTACGTTCCACACACTGATATAATGCAACGATTACAGGATCATTTCTTTCTCTATCATTATCGTGTCTGACACTTAAAAACAGTCACAAGGAGGAAAACTCGCCTTCGGATCGCCTCTGCGCCCACTCCGCCACACGGAATTAACACAGACACGAGGCGACGAGTGTGAACACAGCCCTGACATATAATGAGTCTCATCAGTAAAAA
>NC_059269.1:4513628-4521128 GCF_017591435.1 Portunus trituberculatus | reverse complement strand
CACCTGACGGGATACACACACCCGCCACCACCCACGCCAAGCCGCCGTCACACAAAACACTCGGGTCAATATCGCGCACCACCTGTCTCACTTCATTTTTTTACTTCCCTGCCGGACTGTGTGAGGTGCCGATGGTCCTGGCGTCTGATATTAACCGCTGATGCTTCGTGCGGTCTGCCCAATGTCTCGTGTTATCTACAGTTACATAGTCATTGCTGTAATTTCTGTTAAAACAAAATAGCGTGTTGTTTTCTTAATGCGTCTCATCTTGGATTTCTAAATAAACCTGAAGTTCCTCTCATAACAGCACCGTATACAAAGCACAAAACATACATGTGTCTCTAAAAACATCCTAAGAATTAATGAAAAAAAAACATCAGTTATATAAATTTCATTATCACCGACTTTTTAACTCTGAGAAACAAATTTTAAAAGATAGAAATTTGTTCCAGCTTAAGCAAGGACTTGTATTCCTCAGCAGCAGTACATGAATACACGTTGAATCATTTTATTACCAGATGTGTTACGTTTAATCACACTGAGAAATCTTAAGTGGCAACATCTTGGAGCCGGGAAGTGCTGGTGCGGCGTGCGACAACACCGGGAAATATAAATCCCTTCAAGATTAAAACAAACGACAAGCACCTTCATTCCCGCGTCCTTGCTCTCTCTCTCTCTCTCTCTCTCTCTCTCGAATGATATCTACAAAATCACAAAAAAATCCCATAAATTTAATAAAAAGATGAAAAGAATTAAGTGGACTAAAAAATAACACAAAAAAATAGATTAAAATGAGAGAGAGAGAGAGAGAGAGAGAGAGAGAGAGAGAGAGAGAGAGAGAGAGAGAGAGAGAGAGAGAGAGAGAGAGAGAGAGAGAGAGTGGAAAAAAAGCAAAATGAAGAGAGAAAGAAAGACTCCAGCGTGGCTTAATTAAGCTGTTATCTGGAGACTGACTTAGTGCATCTAATTGAAAAGCTGAAGGTCCGGGCGAGATTCCGGTGATAAGGCGATGATTTATTGACCTTTACGCGTACTAAATATTGATTGGGTCGATCGATTGTCCCGATAGCAAGATGGTCCGCCGCTGCGCACACCCAGGGCAGCGAACCTCGAGTTTTCCATTGTTTTTATCTTATCGCGACATCGGGAAGCCTTCAGACCTTCGGGGGAAACACACACGCATTTAATATTGTGCCCTACAGAGGAAGGGATTTTTCGAATACTCCACATCCTCCTCCTTTTCATTCTTCTTCTTCTCCTCCTTCTCCTTCTTCCAATTATTTCTCTGCTGAAAATTCCTGCAGTATTACGGTACATACGGGGAGGGAGGGAGTAATTCAAGTGTGTCTTCATTAATTTCACCTGTTATTACACAACACGTCAACAAAAAAGGAACTTGTGAAGCCGTAACATTAAAACATATTATAAGGTAGTGAGAAGCGCTTGCAGAGAGAGAGAGAGAGAGAGAGAGAGAGAGAGAGAGAGAGAGAGAGAGAGAGAGAGAGAGAGAGAGAGAGAGACTTGCTACTGTTACTTATTCAAAATTTTCTCCGGAATTTAGCATTTCACTATTTTCTGATAATGTGAAAAAAGGGGTGAGAGAGAGAGAGAGAGAGAGAGAGAGAGAGAGAGAGAGAGAGAGAGAGAGAGAGAGAGAGTCTGTGTCGTGTCGCAGGTAGGTTGGTTATCGCCATCATTTTACTGAATAACTTCGTTTTCGCTTTCGTCTTCGCTTTCTTCCTCGCTTTTCCACACGATCGCCACGTGGATGCTCGCCTTGTATTCAGTCGTGACGGAACACAATCACCTGAGACTCTGTTCCATCTGGTGCCTCCTAACGCCCCGCTGCGCTGCATTACGAGGGAGATACCGTCTCTCAGACCTCAAATGTGTTCACTCATTCCTCCGCTGATTTTTCTCCTGCTCCGTATTGCAATTTTGTCTATATATATTTTTTATCTGTCTCTCGTTCTTTGCTCTTTGTTAAGGTGGAGTTACAGGTGTTGGGATGATGCGCTGTACTTTTTCCTTTTCGTTGTATGGCCTCCGCGATGATGTTTGACGTGTTCAGATTCAATGAGTCGGTAATTGTCGATTGGTTTCGTTAAGGTTTCATGTTATATGTCTCTTGGGTACGTGAGTGGGTACATGTGGCCAATATAGGGATAACAACTTGCCTTATTGTCTAATATACATCCACTGTCATTATTTCTCCCTTATCACTGGCATTATTATTGTACATTACCTGTGTGGCTTCCCAGATGAGGCCCGCAGGGTGCAATGTGGCTCAGCGTGGACCTGTGTACCTTAATTACGGCGACACCTGCATGAGGCGCGTGCTACCTACCGCGCTTCTGTCCAGACACGGAGCCCAGATGAGAACTACATACGCTACGGCTGATATACAACCCCAGGGGGAATGTGAACCAGGAACACAAACGCAGACCCTCAAATTTGTGCGGTGGATCGTGAGTCTGTTGCAGTGTTGCTTCGGGTCCAATGTTGTCATGTCATGTAACTCGGAATTTAAGGGAAAAAATGAAGGGTATATCGGTAAAAAAAAAATAAATAAAAGATCATTGGAAAATAAAGTTCTGACATGACAAACAATTTCAGTCTGAGTTTCATGTATGTGTGTGTGTGTGTGTGTGTGTGTGTGTGTGTCTAGGTGGGTGGGTAGGTATGCGTGACTGTCTGTCTGTGAGTATTCAGTGAAATGGAAATGAAGATATTCTAGTTTGTTCAGTTAGACAAAGAAATCGATACATGAGAATGATTCTGAGTTCCTGGAAAGAAGAAAGACGTGACTGGGAACAAAAAGGCCACCTGAGAAATTCTAGATAAAAATGAGGTCGGCGACTGAGTATGAAGTGAGATCAGGATAACTTTGTGCCGCGAAGAAAGGTACAAAGTAAGAAAAGAGTATGAGTCAGTTAAATTATGAAGCTCGAATTGTTTTGCAATCAGAAATAGACACATTCAAACGTAATGAAGTAAGATCAGGACAACTTTGTGCTGCGAAGAAAGGTACAAAGTAAGAAAAGAGTATGAGTCAATTAAGTTATGAAGCTCGAATAGAATACATGTGAAAGATTATAGGAAATATTTGTTGCGTGCATTTCTAGATGGAAAGAAAGGAATTCTTCGTTTGGTATACACACACATCCACAGCCAGGTAGAGCCACACCCATCCATCCACCAACCATTCCACACACTGCATACTTGTTCTCTCTCTCTCTCTCTCTCTCTCTCTCTCTCTCTCTCTCTCTCTCTCTCTCTCTCTCTCTCTGCGGTACAACTTAACGTACATTCTTTGCATCTTTCGTCACAAGCGAGGTTAATAAAGCTGTTCTGAACTAAGACAAAGTGCACGGCGGTGGTGTTCACATGTCCCTCCTCGTGCATCCCTCCTTGAGCCCTCCTCCCTCCCCCATCACACCTACAGGACAGAGGAACAGGCAGGAAGGACAGGAGAAGCCCGGCTCAAGTGGAACAGTGGGAGGGAGGGAGGATAGAGTGACTGGGCAAGAGATGGCGGGGGTGGTATGAGAGGGAGGTAGTGAGGGTGATGGGGGTAAGGGCTGTCCCTCCACCACCGCACCGTCACTTAATGCTTTCTTCTTTTCCAGCAGGGCAATCTTTATCTTATTTTAACTTTGCCTCCTTTTTTACCGGTCCTATTAAAATAACGAGGCAATACATACTGTACGGGCACGAAGACGTTCTTTTCACGGCACAATAAATAATACGATGAAAAATAAAAAAGCATCAAGACGTATTCCGAGTCTTAAAGGCATCAAGAGTGGAACGAAAATTTATCTCTTCCCCAAAACGTGATAAGTCCATAAATACATGCACGAAAAAATAAGACCACGAGGGAAGGGAGGGAGGGAGGGAAGGGAAGGGAAGGGAAGGAAGGACAGAAGGTGAGAGGGACGGCTGGTGGAAAAAAAGAACAGAAGGGAAGAAAGAAGGAAGGTGAGAGGGAGAGAGTGAGAGAGAGAGAGAGACATGGAGGTAGAGAGGTTCATCCCAAGACTTGGATTTTCATTTTTGCTCTTGGTTGGTGGGAATTTTCACGCTCCTTGCAACGGCGGCGGTCCCCTGCCTTGAAATATCTCCTTAAGAACACTTCAGGAGGAGGTGCTGAGGGGGCGGCGTCCGGCTCTCCTCCTCCTCCACCTCCTGCACCTCCTCCTCCTCGTCGCAGTCTTCCTCCTCTTCTTCTTCTTCTTCATCTTCCTCCTCCTCCTCCTCCTCCTCTTCCCCCTTGACACCTAACTGACTCGAGTGCCTGAGTGAGAAACTTTGGTAATTGTTGACCAGGCCACTTTGCAATTTCTTCGTTTGATTCGTGTTGACTCAGTGCTTGTTCTGACCCTTCCTGTGTTGGCTTTTCCATTTACCTGACACAAAGGGAGAAAAGGATCTGAATATTTGGATTTTATTCTCCGCCTTCCCCTTCTTTTTATGTGTATTTTTTTCATTTTGTCTTCCACGTAAAAGAAAAGTGATGTATTTATATTCATTATTCTTTTATATGTACATACCACACGAAATACTCGTTTTTAGTTACTTAAGCAACGTGTAGGTAGTCTCTCTCTCTCTCTCTCTCTCTCTCTCTCTCTCTCTCTCTCTCTCTCTCTCTCTCTCTCTGTGTGTGTGTGTGTGTGTGTGTGTGTGTGTGTTAGTTTGTTTGTAGTACAGGCCGGGAGGAGGGTTAGTGGCCGCGTGCTGGACGGTTCATCAATTCATACACCTCCTCGGTCGCCTCCCAAATATAGGCGGAACCCGAAGTGGCGAGTCATGCAAGGCTGCTGGAGTGACTTCAAGGTCAGAGAAACCTTTTCGGACAGCACGGTACGCTACTATCTCTACCACCACCATCACTAAACTGAGAGCACTTTCACTTCTAAAAACATTGTCATTTATTACGTTCCATATTTCATCAGTAACATGATCATTGCCGCTACAATTCTAGGATTCACTGTCATCACCATTACGACGACCTCTTAATGTTTCAAAAATATGGTAGTGTCACTATTACATTTACTACTTCAATATTCCTCACCATCATAACAGCCATTACTAGTATCATCACAGTTTTCGTCACCATAATCATTGTCACCATAACTACCATCACTTCCCTCTACTTGCGGTAATGTCCTTTTTAACTTTAATGAACCACACCACTATCAACATCATTACCACTCGTACCAATCCCTCCTTCACCATCTATCCTTCCTATTTCCAGTACAGCACTCATCCCCAACCATCGTCATCATTCTCACCATCGTTATATTCACCAGTCAATATTGTTCTTCCCCTCAAACCTTTCACGTGATTGCTACCTATGTTACGCCTATCTTCATCAACACACACCCAGTCTCCATCAGCATCATCATCATCAGTTTATTTGTCTCATATCCATCGAACTCAATGTATTTTCTGTAGATTTTCCTTCCATTACTGCCAACTTCACAATCTACACCACAAATACTGGCCTTCTATTACAGCTGCCACTACCAGGGAATATAACAATCAGTACTAACAACGCAAATAACATAACTAATATCATTAACTATATTAGAACACTGTTTTCACTATATCTTGTGACATATCGCTGTGGTCTTTATTGATATCTGCAGCAAAAACACCATCATCATCATCACCACTATTATCATCACCACAGCCTTCACAAATGCCCTTCATTACATACAAGTTTAATCTACGTAACTCAACATAGCTTTCACCCTTATTATCATTCTCATATTACGTCATTACCACTATCACCATAACACCACACTTGTCATCATACACTCAGTACCCATTTGTCAACATACACATACCACCACCACCACCACCTTGCCTCTTTGTAGTGATATAGGTTCTAATGTCGCCTGGAAACCTCGGATGAAATTACCTTTTGATATATTTCACGACTGGAATGCGCTTTGGAGTCTGCAGCGGCGATGGAGATGATGTAAGGTGATGGGAACGCCGCCACTGACAGCCGCGGTCCCACCTTCGCATTTATACACACTTAGAAATTAACTGCGTGTTGATTTAATGACCACGGACGATTTAAGAAGGGAGAGAATATTAGCTGTGGTTGCTTGACCCTGATATATGTGAGGCAGATTTATAAAAGCTTCAGCCGCTCGCCATCTTAGTCATTATAATCAAATGGGATTTATTATAAGCACCCACAGAACGAATTCCTAGACATGACCAGCCACTGCCAGCCGCTTTCTCCGCCAATGAAGTGCTTATCCACATCCTCCATTAGCTTCTGATTAATTTGACACCTCTCGTCCCGTGCATTACCTCCGCATGAACGGCACTCAACCCTCACTGCTTCCGTCATCCCAGCAGGCAGTTATGTCCCTACAGGAGCGTCTCGGTCAGCTTGATTTGGCGCGATGTAATCTACACCCAGTCATGGCTAATAAATATATCAGTAAACAGTGATCACAAGTGAGTCAAATCTTATTACCTTCCTTTTATGGCGAGATAGAAGGTGCAACAGGCGCCAGGTGGAGTGTGAATCATCGCCCCTTTTCGCTTTCCTTGCTGCTTTGTGCCTTTGTCGAACGGTTTACTCACTCTCCTGCACTAGAAATAGTGCCTTGCTTCTCTCCTGTATACTCCCAACAGGTGTACCAGTAGCAGAATAGATGAGGGCGAAGGCAGACAGCGAGGTGAGTGAGCTGCCTCCGTGGCTGAGTGGCTGAGTGGCGGCTCAATGGCCATCATGTGAAACCAGACGAAGACTTACGAATCAGCAGCTAGCGAGACGAGCCACTCACCACCGAGCTCTCATTTAATATAACTTATTAGCTACTAATTAAAAGCACTTGAAACGTCATGCCTCAGAGTCTCACGCCATAAATAAGAGCAGAGTGTTCCTTTCCCACCGCCTAGAAGCACAGTACATGCAGCTCACGCACTCACGGCTAGACACACTGTTACCGTATGTGGTGCCGGGAGAAGATGGGAATATGTGGGACACTTAACGTGGTAATGAACACCAACTAAGGCAGTGGAGACCGATGGATTTAGACAAGACAAAGGTAACAATAACAAGGAGGAAATAAGAGAAAATAATATCTACACGTTCTGACATGCTAAATCTAACTCTAAAGCATGAGAGAGAGAGAGAGAGAGAGAGAGAGAGAGAGAGAGAGAGAGAGAGAGAGAGAGAGAGAGAGAGAGAGAGAGAGTACATTATACAAAGCCATTACAAGTTAAGCTGCTAAATGTTCATTATAAGAAATTATTTCAGATTATGAGAAAAAGAAAATAAATAGTAAATCAGCATTAATTCTCTCTCTCTCTCTCTCTCTCTCTCTCTCTCTCTCTCTCTCTCTCTCTCTCTCTCTCTCTCTCCACGCTTTGTCATGCTTAGCTATTCTCTATATCTTCGTCATGCCAGTTAATAGCCACAAAAATACGTAAAAAAAGGACGGCATAAATATACTGTCTTCAGGTCGTCATTGC
>NC_059269.1:4466128-4508628 GCF_017591435.1 Portunus trituberculatus | reverse complement strand
GGGTGAGTAAGGAAAGGAAAGGGAAGACATGGGAAGAGGGGAGGCAGGGAGAGGAGTGAAGGAGGGACGGGATTTCTGCTGCTTTCATGGAATAGGATATGGTGAATTTGAATATTTTGCCTTCCTTTCGTCCTGGTTATGTACACAAACGTTACAATTTTCCGTCTCCATGTTTGCGAAAGTTATTAAGGAAGGAAGCAGAAAGGAAGCGTTAAGTATCGCATTATTATCATTAGTACCATTATCATTCAAAGTTCATAATATATACTAACTTGTGTCCTTGCCTAGTCCCTCTGGTGTGTGTGTGTGTGTGTGTGTGTGTGTGTGTGTGTGTGTGTGTGTGTGTGTGTGTGTGTGTGTGTGTGTGTGTGTGTGTGTGTGTGTGTGTGTGTGTGTGTGAGTGTGTGTGTTTTTCCTGTTTGTTTCCCCAAATCTATTTATGATCATGTGTATATTTATTCAATTTTATATTTCTTTATAGCTACTTATTGTTATCTAATTCCCTTCGGTAGTAAAAATTGTCTAATCCAGCGATTGGATCTAATAGGTGGCCGGTCATACATTCTACTCTACCGTTTGTTCCTGCAATAAATTCTACTCTTTATGTCTTCTTCTCCCCTAATTAAATATTCCATTCGTTCCGCACAGACTCCGGTACTAAATCTGACTTCTTTGCCTCATCACTTGGCTGGCTGAGTGATCGCTTACGACCTCGCCTCTGTGCTTGATGGATAATGGAAGTTTTTGTAGGTTCCCCGTGTAGTTGATCTCTCCCTCTGCCTCTCTCTCTCTCTCTCTCTCTCTCTCTCTCTCTCTCTCATAAAATAGCAACAAGACTCAAGGATCGGACAAGGAAATGTGTCTTGTGAGTCACAGCGTCGCGTGGCCTCGTCCTTCACCTCTGACTGTTCCGTGTCGTGAGGCATTATATCGGCTGAAGATGGTGAGTTCCCGTACACGACCACGGCTGAAAATATACATTGATTCAGCTATTATAACAAGAATATCAGCAATAAAAGGATATTTTTTTCTTCTTGCACGTAAAAGGACATTGGTCAAGGCAATGCAATCTAGAAAAAAGGTCCTTAATTTAATCGTCGCTTTATAAATGGCAAACACTAGTATCTATCACGTGAAGAAAATGTTTTGGAGCCGTAGGAAGGTGGAAAGACAGACAAAATTTGAGAAGGAGAGGGAGATGTACAAAGCAACAAGTGTATGGTAAACACTAATACATTTCCAAGTAAAGGAAGAATGTTTGCAGTCTTGTATATTAAGAGTTGAAGGATTAAGAACCTTAAGAAGACTAACAAAAGTGGAGAAGCAGTGGAAGATATACAGAGAGAAACAAGTAACAAGTGTACAGTTAATCCCTAGAGCCTCTTAGAACCAGGTGATCATTGACCCTCCCTCCCCTAACCTTCCTTCACTCTCTCTCTCTCTCAGCCACGCCATGCAGTCTCGTCTTGCACTCACTCGCCAACAAGTACCAGCCAATAAGATTGCACGATTAAGTGAAATAAATCGCTTCGTCTCCCGCGATTGGCCCGGCAGATACCGCATATATCCTGGGTCTGGCCGGCTAGGATCGATGAGGCACGTCTCCAATTCATCGCATTACCTGCCGCTATCAGTGATGGACTCTGGTCGTATCCCTTCCATCGATTCGCTTCTCTGTAATTATTTCTTTCCTACGAGCGATTGTTTGTGTGTTTTCCCGCGTTATCAAGACGGCCGTACGTCACACTACTCTTCCTGGTCCCTTGATACTCCTTACTTCCCCTGCCTCGCCTCTCTCTCTTCTCCTCCCCCTCTGCACCTCCTTCTTTCTCCCTCTCCAGCGCCGCCATCCGCCAGACTTGTTACGGCTTGATGCTGTGCTGTGATTGTCTCATTGTTTGGGTTGTTTGCTTCACGTATATTTTGCTTCGGGTCTTCTTGTGTGTTTCGTGAGAGATATGAGTGAAAGCAACGAGTGTTCGCCGTCATCTGATTGCATGGTGTGTGTGTGTGTGTGTGTGTGTGTGTGTGTGTGTGTGTGTGTGTGTGTGTGTGTGTGTGTGTGTGTGTGTGTTAGCTACTTGTATTTATCCAGCTGAAGCTTCCAGTTTTATATCTTAGTTCGTGTTCCCCTGCCTCCTTATCTTCTTTCATACAATTTACCTTTAAGTTCTTTCCGTGTTCGCTGCTTGCAACACCTCCACTTCCTGTCCTCTCCAGACATGAAGGCTTCTGTTTGGAACGCGGATTTCTTTTGCCGTTTCCAAGCACAGAGCATTTACTGTTTGTGTCCATCTAAACGTTCTTTTATCAAGTAGTTTCCTCTCACTCTACACACCAGTCTCCGTATCCCATTCAATGTTATGCTTAAATTTTCCCTCATTTTCTCCAGTTCATACAATATTGGCAACATTAGCTCCTGCAGTTCCTCTTCAGTGTGCAACTCGTTTATGCTCGACGTAATTTTGTTGGCCAGTCTTTGTACCTTCCTCTGCTTGTTTATGTGTTGTTCTTTTTTTTTTTCAAATAATGTGACCGCACTACAGCTGCATACTCTAGCCTGATCGTATCGCAGGCACTATCAGATCTCTCAGCATTTCTTCATCCTTGTGTGTGTGTGTGTGTGTGTGTGTGTGTGTGTGTGTGTGTGTGTGTGTGTGTGTGTGTCTGTTACTTATTCCCGGTTCATTCCTTTACAAATTGTATTCATTGTGAATTTCTGAAGATTTACTTTATCTTTTTATTCTTTTTACTGTTCAATGTGATTCCGTGCTTGTGAGTGGCAAAACAAGGGAGAGAAAACAGGAAAACATTTATTTATATGACAAAGTGGACATGCCGTTGTAGATGAAGGCATTCATGAAATCCAGAAAAGGCAATAATTTATCACACCACTATGAATATAACCATCGCATGTACACACAGACACACAATAAAAAAATGCCGTTAACCAGGTAGGCAATGAAAGGGACAGTACCTCCAGAGTAGCGACGGAATACAAATAAGATAGGACACAACAGACATCACTAAAATGATTGAAAACACAGTATAGATGAGTATTAAATAACTGCGTTGAATTGATACTAAAGAGGTGATCCTTGCAGATTTCTTAAGTTAAGGAAGTGTGTACCAACAATATTCTTGCAGTTCTCTTTTAGGAAATCTAGTGAGTAAAGAAAATATGTACCAACATTGTTTATGACCCCGTCTTTTGAGAGGATCTGTAGCGGAATGTGTGTGCCGGCAATATTTCTATGTTGTTCGTTTTGGGGATCTTTGTTGATTAAAGGAAGTATGTGGCAATAACATACTTATAGATATCTTTTTTGGATATAGTGAGTCCAGGAAGTGTGTGCCAACAATATTTTTATAATCTTTCTTTTGGGGAAATCCTTTGAGTAAAGGAAGTTTGGGGCAATCATATTTTTACAGCCATCCTTTTGGAGATAATGTGTGAAGGAAGTGTGTGCCAGCAATATTCACACGAACACTCTCCTCCAGCCATCCCCGCCAGCACCTCAGTCCGCTGAAAAAGGCTATTTGTCTGTGTGTAATGACTAAGTGGATTCAACCGGAGGGTGCCATCACTCACCGCAGGCCTCACAGAAGCCAAGTGAGGTAAAGAATACACGTCAATGAAGAACGCCGAGGCGATGCACAACATGGTCGAGAGCTGCAAGACAAGATTACCGCATCATCCTGGCGGCTCCGACCACTCCACACACCCTGCCATTAAGCTCTCAGGACTATGTCAGCCGTCACTCATACACCGCCTCCAAGGAAGCAAATATTCATCGCATTCATCGGTCCATTACCAGGTGAAAAATGAGACAGTAGACAAGAGTGAGCGAGTCCTCTGCCACGCGTTATCCAAGCATGGAATTCAAAGGGACGGAAAATTTCACGGTGGCAGCAGTAAACAGATGGTCACAGCTTCCCTCCGGACAACCCACTCTCGGCACTACAGTAATATATGCGTGTATACGAACATTAGTTTTTAATTGAATGCCTCATGGATTCAGAGCCGACTAGCGATGTATATACTCGATGTAAAATATGCACCAATTATTGAACTGTAAACTGTTAAGTGCAGGTTTAAATTTAATGTATTACACTGATAAACACAAGATTAAATGTTATGACAAGTATAAAAACTGACAAGTGAACCAGTTTGAAATGCTGCCTTGCGCATTTTTAGCAACATATTTCATATCCATTACAGAAAAGGTGTGTGTTTGTGTGTGTGTGTGTGTGTGTGTGTGTGTGTGTGTGTGTGTGTGTGTGTGTGTGTGTGTGTGTGTGCGTGTTCGTGTTAGTGTGTGTGTGTGTGTGTGTGTGTGTGTGTGTGTGTGTGTGTGTGTGTGTGTGTGTGTGTGCGTGTGAGGTTACATTATTGCTGTATTTCAAAGGTTTAAAGGCCAAAGATAATGACACTCACAGATAACTGAGAAGCTTTGGTCCTTTGCACTCCAATACGCCAAGAAAAAAGGATCCAAGAGGCTCTTCATTGGCATATCTCTGCTAATACGATAGGCAACGCACCGATTACTGTTTCGGTTGCTAACGTTGAAAAACACTCGAAGGAAGGAAGGAGGGAAGGAAGAAGGAAGGAAGGAAGGAAGGAAGGAAGGAAGGAAGGAAGGAAGGAAGGAAGAGAGAGAGAGAGAGAGAGAGAGAGAGAGAGAGAGAGAGAGAGAGAGAGAGAGAGAGATTATATTGTTTAATAATTCCTTATATTTACACTACGGATATTTAAACTGGCTCACGCTTAATTTCTGAGATGTCTTGATACTGCTGCCTTAAAACAAGATCGATGGGACTTGCCTACTGAAATTACTAAGACAACTTGAGCAATGTGTTATGGAGTCGGCTTGGGCCTTTTGTTTCTGAAATTTGAGGTTATTTTTAAGTCAACATTTATATTCCAGTTTTGTTTGTTTAGACACTACTGGTTCCGCCTAAAGGATCGCTTTCTCTTTACTGCAACAAAGATCAGAAGTAATAGGGGTAACTGTTGGTGTTGTTTGTCTTGTTCCTGTTGTTTGAGGGATGATGTCTGTGGCTGTAGGTATTTTTGACGATCATTTATTGTAGGTTGTAGACTTCAGAAGCGGATATAGAAAGAAAAAAATAAGATAAAACAAGAAAAAGAGAAAAAAGAATAAAACAATCCGACAAAAGATATAATGACAAAGCAGGGAAAAGGGGGAAAATACAGGGACCAGAAAAATACGAGATGGGAAAAAGAAAAGACGAAAAAAGAAAAGGTAAACTCACGTGGGAAGGGAAAATAATGATGAGGTGCGGAGAGAGGAGGAGGAGGAGAAGTGGTAGTGAGAATAGGTAAGTGTAGGCTGGAAGGGTGTAGTTGTGTGGTTGGAAGGTATACATGGAGACCAGTTTCAAGGGTTGGTTGGCTTATCTGCCCGCCTGCCTGCCTGCCTGCCTGCCTGGGTACTTGCTCTGCCTTCATCATGTTTCTCTGTTGAGTGTTTAACGGTGATGGTGTGGCAGGAGGGAATGCTTGACTTGTTTATCTGCATCTTTGTCTTCCTGGAGTTAACCTCTCTCTCCCTCTCCCTCTCTCTCTCTCTCTCTCTCTCTCTCTCTCTCTCTCTCTCTCGTGAGCAAAAGACAGACAGCCAGTGGGAGTTATGACCAAGAGGTAAGACGGTGAGGTGAAGCAAGGTGCATCGTTTGGTCCAATTAACAAGAGTGTACAGAGATTTGTCACTAGACGAGGGAGGTGAGTCGGCGTGAACAAGCGTGTGAGGCAGATCTATGTTTCTCCTGTCTACTCCTCATGCAAGAAGAAGCACAGCGTATGTAATAAAGGAGGTTTATATCGCCTACTTTTTACCTGCACAATATAACAGCGTGTTTTTGTGTCTTTAGTGGTAAATGCTTTATCAGAAAATATATTTAGATTTACCACATGCCCACAACCTCTAATTTTGGATCGCAGTCTGCGAGATTAATTTGCTGAGGGTTATTAATCCCAATTACAAGGATATATGATCTATTCTCTCTCTCTCTCTCTCTCTCTCTCTCTCTCTCTCTCTCTCTCTCTCTCTCTCTCTCTCTCTCTCTCTCTCTCTCTCTCTCTCTCTCTCTCTCTCTCTCTCTCTCTCTCTCTCTCTCTCTCTCTCTCTCTCTCTCTCTCTCTCTCTCTCCCTCTCTCTCTGTGTATGTGCATTTCACTGTTTGATCTGCTGCAGTCTCTGACGAGACAACCAGACGTTACCCTACGGAACGAGCTCAGAGCTCATTATTTCCGATCTTCGGATAGGCCTGAGACCAGACACACACCACACACCGGGACAACAAGGTCACAACTCCTCGATTTACATCCCGTACCTACTCACTACTAGGTGAACAGGGGCTACACGTGAAAGGAGACACACCCAAATATCTCCACCCGGCCGTTGAATCGACCCCCGGTCCTCTTGCTTGTGAAGCCAGCGCTCTAACCACTGAGCTACCGGGCTGTGTGTGTGTGTGTGTGTGTGTGTGTGTGTGTGTGTGTGTGTGTGTGTGTGTGTGTGTGTGTGTGTGTGTGTGTGTGTGTAAGATTATTAAGAGAAACGACTAGAAAAGTGTGAGAGAGAGAAAACTAAAACAAATTAGCAGATAAATACTATGTAGCAAAATGCGAGATGAAGAATGGGGAATGAGTGGGGAATAGAAGTAAAAAGAGAAAATTAAGAAAATAGCGAAAAAAAAAAATGGCAGGAAAATTTAGGCTAAAGCGAAGATACTATATTTTCGCTTTTGTTTATGCTACACACCTTGCTCGGAATGAATACACACATCTATGCATACAATCAATCTGAGTGTTCCTGCTACAATCTCTCTATGGGAAACCTTAATCGAAACGTCAACAAATCATACTGTACATTTATTTGCCTATGCCTGAGTTTCAATAGAGATACAAAAGAAAGGTTTTTGTTGTGTTTAAGCGCATTGGATACTATATGTTAAATTATATGTAAAGTTGATCTGCACGCATAAACAATGACTAGGGTGCAAATTCATGAGCACCAAGAAAATTTTACACACTCTAGTAGATATAATGAATATAACATTAAACAAGTCATTGCATCATATGGTATGCAACTACACACACACACACACACACACACACACACACACACACACACACACACACACACACACACCTCATCCCTGTAGGTGTGATGCTCAAACCATCAACACTCCTCCCACCACCTGTGCATGCTAATGAGCGCAGGTAGAGCCGCTCTTTTTCAGTGAGGGCAAAACAGCAGGTTACCCCCACCCACCACCCACTCCCGCCCGCTGCCTGCTGCTCTACCTCACGACCAACGAGTCTATACATGCAATCTTTATTAAAATCTAACTCACTTTTTCTTATCATAATTATTCACACACCAAGAAGGATCAGGCAAGCATTTTTCCCTCTCTCCCTTCACAATGTATCTCGCTCCCTCTATCCTGCTCCCTCCCGCCACTCTCCTCCCGTCCCAGCAAGGCATGCCGTGACGAGAGGGAGGGAGGCCATACCTGATAATGGCCCTTCACTCATATCATTACCTCGCGCCTCTATTGATGGCGGTAGCGACCCACTTCACTTGAGGAGCACCGTGTCTGATGGCATTATCTCTCTCTCTCTCTCTCTCTCTCTCTTAGATGAATGTATTTGTATATTCTAACTTCCACAGAAGCAAATTTTAATAACATTTTTTTTCTGGTATTTGTGTTTCAAATATCTTCTAACTTGTTTTTATACCCTTCCCCTGATGGAAAAAAATATCTTGTAGTTTGTCCATCTAATAATTCAGGTTTTAGTCACACTCACGAGGCACTCAATACAATGCGTTCCCTCTGAGATGGACTGGCAAATCTCACCCTGTCTTAATTTCTCAAGCTTGATAAAGGATGTTGTTGGTTTAGCTTATGATTCCGAGAGACTGCACTGACAACAAAAAAGAATGATCAAGGAACCATGTCTGTTTATGTCTTTTCAGTTAAATATTCTAAAGATACTCAAATCCCATACCAATTTCATAGACTTCAGCAATCAGAGATTTAAGAAAAAAAACTCTGCTTTAATTGCAACACAAAACACTAAATTGGTTGTGGCTTTCTCTCCTCTCCACCATGTAAGCAACCTCACTGACTGATTGATATATTGCACCACACAAATTGATCATCTCTGCCACATTTTTCTCGTCGCGTATCGGCTGACTAGATGAGTAAAGACCTTGCATCATAAACTGAATGTCTGTTTTTTCTATGAGAGGATTTTTCTTCTAGGCCAGAGGAATCAGTTCTACTTGGGTGTTTTTGTTTGTTATTGTAAAATGACTTGAAATACCCAATACCTTCCATTGGAGGCCAAAATAAATAGCCGAAATGTTTTGAAATATGATCCTTTATGTTTGTATATATTCTATATCTATAATGGAAATTTCTAGAAATCAAGCATCTCATGACATTTAACCTGATTGTGTTGAGTATGATAGAAAACAAAATGTACATATGAACCTCCTTTTTTTCATTGAAGAACGTTGTGAAGCCCCGGAAGGACGCTATAAATTTCAAGGAATGTAGAAAGAAAAGGAACGAGTAAAAAGTAAAATAGAAACTCAATAACTCAAGGAGTTTGTGGACTGTTATTTAGAACAGCGGACGTGTAAGTAAAGAGAACATATTAACAAGTAGGTCGAGTTTTCGTAAATAGTGTTCCCACGATCAAAATACGAGCATGTACCTTTGAATTTGCCGCAGATTATGTTATTTTTAGAAGTGAATGCAAGGGCTTCACCTCTGCCAGTGCCTGCAGGCCCTCCTGTCACCCCCTGACCGATTAATAAGGATAGTCTTGCATTATTATTGTTGTTGTTATTATTATTATTATTATTATTATTGTTATTATTATTATTATTATTATTATTATTATTATTATTATTATTATTATTATTATTATTATCATTATCATTATTATTGCTCTTATTATCATTATTATCATTATTGTTACTATTACTATTCTTTTTGCTTTTTATATCATTATCACCATTTACTCTTTGCATTACGTATATTTTTTCATCGTTACCATTGAAAAATTTATCGTCGAATTTCATTTCCAGTGTAATATATATAAAAAAAACTATTTTTTCCTTCACACAGGGCATAATCAGAGTCTTGTTTATGAGGTTGCATTCCCTTCAGTAAGACCTTGAGTAGGAGCAATAATAACGAAAATTTGACTCTCTCTCTCTCTCTCTCTCTCTCTCTCTCTCTCTCTCTCTCTCTGTGTGTGTGTGTGTGTGTGTGTGTGTGTGTGTGTGTGTGTGTGTGTGTGTGTGTGTGTGTGTGTGTGTGTGTGTGTGTGTGTGTGTGTGTGTGTGTGTGTGTGTGTGTGTGTGTGTGTGTGTGTGTGTGTGTGTGTGTGTGTGTGTGTGTGTGTGTGTGTGTGTGTTTGCCTCACGCTGGACGACAATACGAGTACTAGCACTTCCCGGCAGTAGTCCCTCCTGCGCCTGTCATTGGGATCAATTAAAAACTGTTCCGTGCATTAGCCTCTTTCCCGGCCTGGCTGCCTCGTCTGTCAGGGCGAAGAGGGCGGCCAGGGAACGCCTTAATAACGCCATCCATCTTGCGCGGCCCGAGGTGAGTGTCCGCTGTACATCACGGCTCCCGCTGCTCCCACGACAACCGGACAGTGTTTATAAAGTGCAATTGTTTTTAAAATGGATAGTCGCTAGGCCGGTTTTATTGCGTTTGCGGGGTTTAAGTTAGCGGTCCGTGGCAGAGCTGCGCTGGGAGTGGCCGTGACCTGCATGTGAGGTGCTGCCCTGCTTCTATTAACTGCCTCCTGGGTCCTGGCGGTGTAGAGCTTTCTCACTGATCTTATACTCCTTTTCCTGTTATGTTGCTCTGCGTGTCTCGGTGTTTTGTGCAAAGGTGGTGTTTTTAGAGGCCGGCAGGAAATGTCTCATTCTGTATGACGGAGCTTTTTATGTGTGATGTGTGTAACAAATTCTTCCATTATGTGAAAAAAAAATAACTTGCTCTAATGATTGTCGTATTATTATGTAGACACACACACACACACACACACTCTCTCTCTCTCTCTCTTTCTTCCATTTTTTCTTCCACTATAGTTCGTAACTTCGCCACGCAGCGACAGTTTTGCCCTGAAGAATTTCGTGCCGACAAAATCCATGTTAATCTAACTGCCGAGATGAGAAAAATGTGCACTGAACTGAAAATAATTGAGTATCGATAACAATAAATTTCTGTTAGCAAATTACATTTATAAACTTTCTTATGATATTGCAGTAAGTTGTTTTATGACTTTATAACAAGTTTTTTCTTTGATCTCTTGGAGAGGTAGACCGAAAGATTGAGGGCGAGAGAGCGAGTCTACCAGGCTGATAATTTCAAATTTGTATGTAAGCATCACAAAACTTCAGGAGAGGAACCTTCATTAATAAGAATTTTCTGGAGTGCTATTTTATCAGTAAAAGATTAATGATTTTCCCTCCGAAGAGACTCTCGCTTTAGCTTTTCTAATTAACCACTACAAAAACATCACCAATACAGATAATGTTATGCAACGTACTTCACATGACAGATACATTTGCTGTGTACCTCTAACAAAAGGCTATAGCACATGACATTGTCTCTCTCTCTCTCTCTCTCTCTCTGTGTGTGTGTGTGTGTGTGTGTGTGTGTGTGTGTGTGTGTGTGTGTGTGTGTGTATGTATTTATAGTATGTGCACACACAAACATGCGTGTGCACACAAACACACACACACACACACACACACACGAGAGAAAGAGAGAGAGAGAGAGAGAGAGAGAGAGAGAGAGAGAGAGAGAGAGAGAGAGAGAGAGAGAGAGAGAGAGAGAGAGAGAGAGAGAGAGAAAATGTGACTCAGCAACCTAACGCAGTGTCATCCAAATATAAATAAAACCTGCCGCAACAACGAAGTCACGGCCATAACTTGAGGAGAATCTTGAAAGTGTTAACACAAGATAAAGTTTGAGAAAATACCCTTACTAATGACTCAAATTTCTCCTCTAGGGGCCTGGTATATCGACCATCACATTTCATACATCCTTATTAAATTCCATTCTAATAATATGGTTATAATTAAGAACTAAGCGATTCATTTCTTTTATATGTTGAAGTGAGAAGTACAGCACTCCATTAGACAGTGTTTATTGTTTCATCATTCACATAGGAAAGCAAAAAGTCTTGACATCTGACAGTGTGTGCCTATCACTTCCATACTTAAAAAAAAGAGTTTCAAGACAACATTTTGCCTTTTTGTAATGCTATATTTGTAATTTCTTGGGAAAGGCTTTATGAGCGAGATTTTGTTTTCTCTCTCTGTCTCATGAACAGTCACCATAACATAAGACTTTTGAAAGCATATATAGGTAAAAGTGTAAAGTCTCTCTCTCTCTCTCTCTCTCTCTCTCTCTCTCTCTCTCTCTCTCTCTCTCTCTCTCTCTCTCTCTCTCCGTCTCCTCAATGCGTACTACGATACGGCATTGCAATTAAGTGGACGCAGCGTGATGCTCAGGTGTTGATGGATGACGCCCCTCAGGCCGGACACCAAGCGGCAGGAGGCACCAACCAGCACACTTCAGAACACAACACACGGACGGAAACTATTGGCAACAGACCGTACCGCTGCGGACACTGCCTGTGAAGACCAACTACCTTACCCAAGACTATTTCAATTATATGCACGAATCCTGTTAATCAAAATCTATGTAAAAGAGTCTAGATAACAATAGCAATTACTAGATTTTCGCTGTAAAATCACCAGAGGCCCTTCCCCATCTAGTCATCAGTGCACATCAGGCTACACTAAACAACTTCAAGACACAAGATGAACCGATCACGCCGCTAGGAGTGTCCCGCCCTCACCGCGGCCCTGGCCAGATAACAGATAGCAGTCAGGTCGCCGATAAGCCATTACTCAGCCAATAATCGGCAATCGATCAGAAATTAGACATCGAAATGAGCTTCATCACTCCGCCGTCACTGCCACCCAAGCCATGTGAGAGAGAGAGAGAGAGAGAGAGAGAGAGAGAGAGAGAGAGAGAGAGAGAGAGAGAGAGAGAGAGAGAGAGAGTCTTCCTTGTTGAAAAGAGGATCAATCGACGGGCCTTCACAAAGTCTGATGAGGCAAGATTAATCACCAAGACTCGATTAGTAAGATGAGGAAGAGAGGGAAGGATGAGAAGTAGTCAGGGAGGAAGAGGAGAGAGACGGGAGAAAGGAAGCCCCCACAAAAAAAAAAAAAACGTACAGTACTGAGGTTGACAGGCACATCTCGTAGATAATTCCTCTTTGTGTAGCTTGTGTGTGTGTGTGTGTGTGTGTGTGTGTGTGTGTGTGTGTGTGTGTGTGTGTGTGTGTGTGTGTGTGTGTGTGTGTGTGTGTGTGTGTGTGTGTGTGTGTGTGTGTGTGTGTGTGTGTGTGTGTGTGTGTGAAAAGTATGTACACTCTTCCCTTCAACTGATAATGAGAGTTATTCTTTATCATCCTCTTCCATGTCATAAAAAAATTCCACCTTCTACTCATACATTAAAAAAAAAGAAAACATTCACCCCTTTTATAAACACCGCCAAAGACCTTTCGCATCACCAACAAGCCAAGCACCACCCACCCAAACTAAGCAAAAGGCTCACTGCACTTAAATACTTTTACTAGCAAGCAGGCGCCTCAATGACATCCACACTAGCAACTTACATAACTAATACGCAAACCACACCAATCCTAGACCAATCTGCCACGCTTAATTCGGTTCTACCTGATAAACTGACCTCCTAATTGGCGCACATTAAGCTGTTATTACTGGCGGGCATGCAAAGACAAGATGTACACCTCCCAGTCCTTGCTATGTCGTGAGGCGGAGGAGCTACCCAGTGTAACTTCCTCGATACATTATTCACTAAGCGCCGCTGCAGACATTCATGGCCAATAGTCGCGGTTAATCTTCAAAACAGGGAGTGGTGGCTGAAAAATAATAATGCTATGAGGATGCGGACCACTTAGAATCGACAATAAGAGGCCAATAGCATTCAAGAACTAAGATTGCATATTGATACAAATTGAGAGGCGGGTAGGAGGGGACAGACTGACCTTGTGTACATTGGTGGGGGGGATGGGGAAGGTGTAAATATGTATAAATGAAACAGGAGGTTAGTTTGTATTTTATTCAAGTGTATTTTTCTACTTATTACGACATATTTCTAATTAGTTTATTATTTTACAAGGTAATGAAAAAAATAGTCTTATATGCAGTGTGGAAGTATCAACACAATATTCACACAAAGCCACACTGCATTTTGCGCTTACTTTTATCACTTTACAGCTGCATTTTTCTATTTTCTTTATCATTATATCTGTGTGTCTACTCCCTAACGCCCCCTTTCTCTCTCTCTCTCTCTCTCTCTCTCTCTCTCTCTCTCTCTCTCTCTCTCTCTCTCTCTCTCTCTCTCTCTCTCTCTCTCTCTCTCTCTCTCTCTCTCTCTTTCAACAGACGCACGGCAAAAAAAGAGGAGTAGGAGAGACGCCCATTACAAAGCGCATCAGGGCGTCTGGATAACCATCGGGACAAGACTGCGTGCTTTACTGCCGCTCGGCCCCGCCTCGTCAGCACCGGCAGGAAACACGGGGCCTGATGATAACCAGGGGGAGAGAGAGAGAGAGAGAGAGAGAGAGAGAGAGAGAGAAAGAGCGCTACAGTATCTTTAACATGATCTATAGGGTTGCAGCGTCATCTGAAGCAATAAAGTGTACACACATGCATTCTATTTCACGTGACTGAACGCCAAACTGGATTCATGCTCATATATCAAAGGACAGAGGGACGCCACAACACTGCCGCGCTTTCCTGCAGCTGTATTCTTTGGCTCAGTAAGACTCATAAATTGTACACAAGAAAATGCGTTAAAAAATGTTTGAAAGCTGTATATTTTTAAGCATCAAAAGTAGAAGACCTGGAAAAATATGCGTATGAGTATTAGAGATGAAATTTACATGTTCTTTGATTGCTTTGGGAAGATGATACCAGGTGTAAATGAGTCTCCCTTCCAGTTACGAATATATATCAGATATTGAGCAAATAATACGAGTAGAGCTGCGAATGAAAAAAAATAAAATGTGTTGTTTTCCTCTATGGATATCGAATAAATTAACCTCCTCGACATTTCTCAGTGTATCAACGTTTAAGAGTCTATATGTATTTAAGATAAATTAATGACATGCGATACACGTTTCTAGACACGCATATTTACTCTGATCTAGAATACAAAACTTATAATATTGCTAATCGATGAGAAGGTAAAAGTAGAGTAAGATAAAGCAATTAACATCCCTTCTGCATCCATAAACACTAGTCTAAACCACGATAGAAAGTTCACATCTTGAAATCACTCGTTATATATAAATACGAGCTAACATTTCAACCAGCACATTTGTAGTTATATCGAAGTGGGTAGGCATGAATACTAGAGAACTAAAGCAAAATCAACATGTAGGCGGCTGAATTGGAAAGTATATTAGCATTACAAGAGAAACCAACGAGACATGAGTAGAAACTAATCCCTTACCACGCCTGCGAGTTAGTCAATGTGTGCAAGGATAATCAGCTCCACTAGCACACCTGGCGGACTGGTTTTGCTTGTGGTGGGCGAGGAACTTTGCCTCTGCTTCTGCGTCTAAGCGAATACCTACATAATCATGTCACGTTAATGAATCGGAAAATGTTTGCTATACTATATGACAGAAAATGAACTAAAATTAAAGAAAACGTCAAATTGATTAAATGAAAGAATCTAATTTCACTAAAGAGGCACATGGAAACTTTATATTATGCGTATTTACTTTTTAGATTTTATATCAAATTAAAGGGAGTAATGAGAACATCAACAGGCCGACGGCAGTGATCCCAGGACGGCACGTGAATCATATACTCTGCTCAGAATGACGGAATAATCTGCAGTTTATGTAGATATACAACTCCTCGGCTTGGTGGGCTATGCAAAACATTACGTTATCCTCTTTTAACTTCTGAATCTATGAATAAAGTAAAAGATAACCACGAGCCACCACCACCACCAGGTGAATGATTAGGCGATAAATTGAGGGAGATAATAGTCATAATAAATCAATAGTTTTTTAACCCTCCGCATCTGATGAGCGAGTGGTAATGAAAAAATATGTTGGTATTGTCTCCCTTACGTGCAATATTTTAAGCAATAAAAAAAAAGAACACAGGATCATTATATGTAAATGCTACATGGTATTATAACAACAGCATCACACAAACCCCTTTTTAAATGAAGCCTCGGTATAAAAGCGTATCTAAAAACATGACCCTAATTAAGACATGTAAGTAAAAAGACTAACACACTGAGGGGGATGGCGGGCACCGATTCCAACCACGCGGAGGAGGGAAGGAAACAACGATAGCAGCTCTAGTGATGAGCGGCCGAACACTCAACCCTCAAGCGCCACCCTCCCTACGACCTCTGATGAACGACTCCCGCACATAATTACATCCATAACCTACTTACGAGCCTCGCTTATTGACGACGAACTAGCAATCACGGCCATTCTCCTGTCTTTACGAGCACCAAACATAGTCATCCGTGTGTTACAAGACCGCCAAATGTCCATAACGCGTGAATTACTAACAGCATTATACAACCGCTTCGTCGTGCTTGGTGATAGCCAGCTGCGTTGCTTGTTGGCCGCGATAAGACACCTCAACTCAAGCGGCGAATTACTAGTAGTGGCGTAACTTCATTCTCGTGACGTGGCTGGCGAGTGAGATAACATAAAGCTACCCAGCCGTCCTCTCCCGACTCTTGCGTCAAATACAACGCCTCTCCGCTCTTCCTCCCCATGCCAGACAGATTATTTCACTGTTTCCCACGCCACAAGACACATCTCTTCTTACCTCTGCAAAATGTTCTCTTCTCTTGGGCTTTCTTACCCGTTATCTACAATACAACATGTTATTTCTTAAGCTTCTATTTTCAAACATTTTAGTATTTCATTTCGACTGGCTTTAACAAGATATAGTGGGAAATGTTGGGGTCTACTATGGTGTTTTCATGGTTGGTGTGATTGTTTGATAAGGACGCTTCATCGTCAGTTGAAGAAAAGGCCTATGGGAATCTTAACGGTCATCTCTGTGGCCTTTGATTATTGACCTTAAAAGAGAAAAAGGCTAGACAGACCATGCTTCTTGTACAGTCGCCAATTTTCAGTTTTCTACTCTCAGCCTCACGACCAATGATGTACGGTCGGTAGATCCTAAAGTTATATAATGCCTTGTTATAACATTAGAATAAAAAAAAGGCATTCTTAGAGAAACACATGACAAATTTAACAAATAGACATCACAGTGAAAGCACCATTAATAGAGTGGGCTTGTGTTTATATAAGGAGAAGCATCAATATTCAACCAGTTCGGAGATAAGGCTCCTCCGCCCCCGCCCATCCATCACCCCACCCACACGGCGCTCAAACAAACGGACGGGCGATCGATCACGGCCGAGGGTTGCCAATCGCTCAATCCATCCATCGGCAGGACCACTAAGAGGAGAACTTTTTATCTCACCACCTGGAGGAACGAGTGTCAACGTAGATCTGAGCGGCAGTGGTGGTGGTGGTGGTGGTGGTGGTGGTGGTGGTGGTAGTCTGTTGTTGATATTAGTTCCCACGTCGTGAATCAATAACAGGCAAAGCAGCAGGAGGTCCCCCCACTAAGGGACAGTAGTAGTAGACTCGTCGCTTAGTATGTATCGGAGTTGTGATACACTAATACGTATGGTGGCGCGGCACACGATCTGTACCGTAGCGGGCAGGCAGGTGCGATTGTTTGCTGCGAAAGGTAAACAACCCCGGGTGTTGAGGAGGGGAGTACTGCCTGAAGATTAACGAGGCTCACACATCTCCGTATGCGCCGCACTGGATGCCACACACACACACACACACACACACACACACACGGTACTCCTCTTGCAGTCAGTAGTTTACCAAACTTGCTCTCTGCCAATGGTTTTTCTTTTGATTTTCATGCGAAGAATTTTTCCTTTACTTTCGAAATTTTTAGGGAGAGAGAGAGAGAGAGAGAGAGAGAGAGAGAGAGAGAGAGAGAGAGAGAGAGAGAGAGAGAGAGAGAGTCTATATCAAATAAAGAAGAAAAACATATTGGAAGTAGGCTCATAGTTTTGGAGCAGTGTGTGCATTCACTTTTCTTTCTTACTTTCACGTAGGCATCAATTATGATAAAAACTAATGCGATGAACTAAATTTCAGTATCAAGTAAGAGGAGGAAGCATGCAGATCGCCGCCCCAGACAACCTTTCCTGCCTCCACTCACACCTTCACCCTCATATTACTGGCTACTTGATAAACACTCTGTGCAACGCGCCTGATCCCTTGCCGATAAGAAGCCGGTGTTTGCGCCCAACAGGAACATGTGTCAAAATCAGGAGGCCAAGGATCATAGAATCTTTAAAAGGAAGCAGTTTGGAGATAGCAATGTTTATGAGTCGGGCAATGTTTAAGTGTGTGTGTGTGTGTGTGTGTGTGTGTGTGTGTGTGTGTGTGTGTGTGTGTGTGTGTGTGTGTGTGTGTGTGTGTGTGTGTGTGTGTGTTTAAACTGGAACACAAGGCCTAAAGTTGTTCATATGAATTTACATTTTCAAGCAAAACTTCACACTGAGCCGAAAAAATAAAACTGAATTCAATAATCAACATAATCGGGCTCGCATATTCATTCAACACTGACGCAGGAAACCTCATAAAATAAAGTGCCGAGGGAAAAATAAGGCGAAGAAACTGAACAAAAACAACACACATGATAAATAAAAACAAGGAAGCACCATCAATATTCATCTGAAACGAACCTCTCCTTGAAAGCAATTTATGTGACGCGGGCGCCGTTTACAGACTTCACTCGCGACGCCAGCCAATATGTAATCCGCAAAAGCAACACCCAATTAGCCGATAAGACATCAGGAGGGTCGACAGTCGCCTTCTCATTACCTCGTGATTGCTGCCGCCCAGGACGCCGCTATCAGTGTCCGCCTCTGTCCCCCTCCCGTCCATGTAAGCGTGCGTCGAATTTTTCATTTTCCTTATTCGTCGGCGCATAATTACAGTGTTTTATACAGTGTTTATTATACCGTAAATATGACGGTGTTTGCATCGGTTTTATTACTTTCCGGTTCACTTTTAATTTTTTTTCTACTCTCTGTCTTCTTCTCCGTGTCTTGTTTATTAGTTTGTTGCGTAAGTCTTCCCTGGACGCGGTGGTAATTTGAGGGTCAGTAGCGGCAGATGAGCGATGATTTCTTTGGTCTCCCTCGTTGCTCTGCTCCACGCCAAGCTACGTCAAGGTGTTACCGCCACCACGGAATCCCAGACGGAATCCTCGACACGCTGACAGCCACTATCTCACGTCAAGATTAATACTAAGAACATTGAAAGTACTTATTGCCACCCTTATCTTTTTTCTGATTATTTTTTTAATCTTTATCAACCTTGCTATTCGTCCTGTTCATCAGTGCTCGTTGTTTTTCCTATTCGATTTCAAGTATTTTTTCCAAGTATTCAACATCCTTACTTAAAGATAATTAGTTCGAGGCTAATTAGTGATAATCCATTTTAATTTATTCCATTATCTAGGCTCCAGAAGGCAGCTCTCGGCTACAGAATTGACAGAGACAGACGCACATGCACGCCCTCACATGAGCACTCAAACACATAGTCATACCATTAGCCACTCCTTTGTAATTCATTGTCTCTAGACTTGCATAAAAGCCGAGTTGGTGGTGGTGGTGGTGGTGGTGGTGGTGGTGGTGGTGGTGGTGGTAGTAATGATGGTGGTGGTGGTGGTGGTGGTAGTGGTGTTGTAGTAGTGGTGGTGGTGGTGGTGGTGGTAGTGGTGTTGTGGTGGTGAGGATGGTGAGGGTGGTGGTGTTGTGGTGGTGGTGGTCTTAGTCATGAACTCTACAAACCTAAATATTATCTTTCACATATTTAGTAGACAGTTTACTCTCTCTCTCTCTCTCTCTCTCTCTCTCTCTCTCTCTCTCTCTCTCTCTCTCTCTCTCTCTCTCTCTCTTTCTTACCTTCTTACTCATTTTACAAGTGGTACATTTTTTTCTCTCATACCATTCAAGTTAAGTGATTTTTTTGTTTTCACTAATTGCACGAGTGCCTGGGTAGGTTTGTATTGCTGAAACGTGTTCCCGCCTAAATGGGAAGCTGTGGCCTGTGTTTAATTACGAGATTAAGAGTTCGAAACGAGGTGGGCATCGTGGTGAAGGCGGCCGGTAATTTCAGCGGAGCGTGTTGTTATCGTTAAAACACCGTATTCATCTTAATGATATTAATCACATTCCCACAATTTACAACGTAATCTAGAAGACTGAACACCTCCTAGCAGCCTCACTCCTATGGCTTATACAGATCATAGGTTACAGCCAATCTCCCCACACTAGTAATTATTCATAATTAAATACCGCGTTCTCTTGTTAATTACGGGGTGGATGTCGGCCAAGGTACACGGTTCCGACACTTATACAAGGAATTATTTACATTATATTATCTCGTCGGCGGCGCAGCTTCACCCGTGTCGCAAAAAGTGGAGCTATAAAATATCTTATGACTAATTGGGGGGCTGTTTATGGCAGCCACACAGACCTGCCGGCCACAGGAACCCTTACTATTCCCTTATTCTGTGTGTGTGTGCGTGTGTGTGTGTGTGTGTGTGTGTGTGTGTGTGTGTGTGTGTGTGTGTGTGTGTGTATTTTACTGTTTGTTTGATCTGCTGCAGTCTCTGACGAGACAGCCAGACGTTACCCTACGGAACGAGCTCAGAGCTCATTATTTCCGATCTTCGGATAGGTCTGAGACCAGGCACACACCACACACCGGGACAACAAGGTCACAACTCCTCGATTTACATCCCGTACCTACTCACTGCTAGGTGAACAGGGGCTACACGTGAAAGGAGACACACCCAAATATCTCCACCCGGCTGAGGAATCGAACCCTGGTCCTCTGGCTTGTGAAGCCAGCTCTCTAACCACTGAGCTACCGGGCGTGTGTGTGTGTGTGTGTGTGTGTGTGTGTGTGTGTGTGTGTGTGTGTTGGTATATAGCGTACCTATAAATATACATACACACACACACACACACACCAAAGAGTACATAGCATCACGCGTGGTATCGGAACCAGGTATCAAATGAATTATAAATCTTTAAATTCCACATCCCTTAACGTCTGTCTGCCGAGGCAAGGGGAGCGAGAAGAGCCAGCAACTTTAATCACAAGTGTCGAGCTCTTGGCCTTTCTCCACCGATGAAGATAAAAATATATAATTGCAAGTAAATACAAATAATGTTTCACAGATTAAAGTTTGCTAACCTCGCGACTCCGTTAGCTAAGGTGGTGAGTGAGAGGATGAAGGAACAATAGCTGGGTAGAGACTCGATGCTGACGCCAAGCTAGCCACTCATTGTTTCAGCCCTTTAAACCCCAGCCAGTGCAGCAAGCAGGCCAAGAGGGTGTGTACTGGCTGCCTCAGTATTGTACCCACAGTACGTTTCTTCTATGGGGGATAGTCCTAAGGTAAAGTGTGTCGTTATTGGAAAAACAAATGCGTCTTTAAAACATAGTATAAATATACAACACCTGAAATTTATAAATGTATTCTTATTTTCTAAATGTGTGTGTAATTCACCTCGGTCGTCTGCTGGTCACCCAGCCAGTCTTCCCCATTACGGAGCGAACTCAGAGCTCATAGACCGATCTTCGGGTAGGACTGAGACCACAACACACTCCACACACCGGGAAAGCGAGGCCACAACCCCTCGAGTTACATCCCGTACCTATTTACTGCTAGGTGAGGTGTGTGTGTGTGTGTGTGTGTGTGTGTGTGTGTGTGTGTGTGTGTGTGTGTGTGTGTGTGTGTGTGTGTGTAAAGTAAAGTAATGTAAAGTAAAGTAAAGTAAAGTAAAGTTTATTGCCATTTACGTACACATAACATGATGTACATACATAGTGCCCATTTAAGTAATGGCACGGCCTGCCAAGCCAAGGCTCCTAGGCAGACGGATTTATTTAATCATTATTAGTTGCGTTGAGGTAGATGGAAGTGTACATGAAAAGTTACTTCATTTCTAATGGAATAAAAAGAGTTTGATTAAATGAGCTACAGGCAGAGTAAAGAAAACTACGTACGAGATATTTGAATAACAAGATAATCAGGTGAAAAAGTGATTATGAAACATGAAGAGATAATAAATAATCCTTTAAAGTACTTTTGAAATTATGCAAATTACTAGTATTGACAAAATCTTTCATTTCAACTGGTATGGAATTCCATAAATCAGGACCGAAACACAAGATGCTGTGTTTAAACAGTGTTGTGCGGAATTGAGGACATACTATATTGACCTGGTTGCTCCTGGTGTTGTGACTAGTATCAACACGCCTGAAGAATTGTGTTCCAGTAAATGTTTTCATAATCTTAAACATGAACATCAAAAGGAAATACTTATCAATATTACAAAACTTGAGTATTTTGTGGTTTGTGAATATGGGCTCGGTTGTGTCAAATTTCCCTTTGAAAAATATGTACCTGAGGATTTTCTTTTGAGTGACTGTGACCTTATTAAGAAAAGATGGCCACGTATATGCCCAAATACACACATCATAAATTAGATGAGGATAGCACAGTGTGTAATATACACTAATGAGAGCTTCAGTGTGTGTGTGTGTGTGTGTGTGTGTGTGTGTGTGTGTGTGTGTGTGTGTGTGTGTGTGTGTGTGTGTGTGTGTGTGTGTGTGTGTGTGTGTGTGTGTGTGTGTGTGTGTGTGTGTGTGTGTGTGTGTGTGTGTGTGTGTAAGAAAGAATTACGAGTACAGCCACGAAATTATACAATACCAGTAGATAAAGAGACTGTGAATGTCGTATCCAGTCGTAACATTTTCCTTGTAAGAGAACGCCATTGCAGAATCGTCACTAAAGAGAAAAACAAAAACAAAAACAAAAAAAAATTCCAACAACGATAAAAAAAATACACACACACACATGTAAAAAAAAAAAAAAGTACCGTCCTTCTGTGCGAGGAAGCCACATTCTTATAGGAAAGAAAATTTTGTTCCTCCTATGACGACAAAAAGTAACGTTCTTCACACATAAAGAATATACAAATTAATAAACCAATGAATAAATAAATTGTCCCACAAGAAAGATGACAAATTTCTCCTAAAAATATTCCCATTATAATAACTTTTTACGGGAACACTATCGAGAAAGTGTGCTGTAACTAACACCAAAAGAAAGAGAGATAGAAAAAAAAAATGTGCCTTTTAAAACTCAAGCAACAAAAAATAAGAAAACGTGTAACAAAAATAATTGGAGCGACAGAACAATAAAACTACAATAAACTAAAAGACTCATAACAATTGTAAAATGAAACCAGAACTTATTATCCATCACTATCAAGGAGAAACGTATCATTAGTAAGACCAAAAATGAACAAAGGAACAAAAAAAAAAAAAAATCAAAAGAACCATCCATCTCTTAAACTCAGGTAACAAAAACACAAAATTCAGCAGCAAAACAATAAAATAACAATAAACTAATAGGTTCATATGAATTGCAAAACTAAATCGAAACTCCTTAATAAGTCAAAAGCCAGATTACCACTATTGGGGAAAGTGTATCATTAGTGTAAGAAAAAAAAAAAAAAGGTAACAGGAGGTGGTACGACTTGAATCCATGGAGCAACTAAAAAAAAAAAAAGCAGTACCCAAACAATAAAACACCAATAAACTAATAGACTGATATGAATTGCAAAAACAAATCAAACTTTCGTGTCTCTTTTAAGCCTGATTATGGCCATTCCGTCAGTCTGCCAATCACTCAGCGGAGCACACGCGATATTAAGTAGTGAGCCTCTCAACACAATACATGTAAGTCCAAGAGAGAAGATCAAAAACAACACAAAAAAAAAAAAACATCGAAACTAATCATACTTTTCGAATACTTTGTCAATCATCTCCCTCTTTACAAGCATCATTAAGAGCTTAATTGCTTTTCTAATTGCATCTGTGAATCTGTCTTCTTAATGCAGGCGTCTACCTCAAACACACTCCCCAATTTCTGCTTCGCCGGTGTTGTGGTCAAGCAAAAAGGAACCCACACGAAGACTCATTAGGCTAAAATATAATACCTTAACAATTGGTTGGTCCAGGATAGGAGAGCAGTGAATGGTGGGAAGAGGAAAGGGACAGAGGAGAATAGGAAGGATGAGGAAGATGGAGATACGGAATTGAGACGGAAAAGAGAGTGGGGGAAGATGGGAAAGAGCTAAAGACTTGACAATATAAAGCGACAAGTAGAGATACACGAGAGAAAGTAAGTGTCACGTCATGGAGATAAGGGGGAATAGAAAACACGATGAAAGGAGGGAAGTATGGATGAAAGAAAAAAAAGACAAATAGGAAAAAGGGAGATAAAAAAGATTAATGAAGAAATACAATAAGATGAAAATATGACAGCTTTAGTGAATGGGGAATGATATAACCAACTGAGGGAGGAATGGGATATCTTAAGAGTTGCAGAGTTATAGAGGTGATGTTACGTTGAAGAAAACATGGAAAAATTAGGTGAATGTTGAGGAAATTTGTGTGGGACAATATAATGACCTACGAGAAAATTAAACAAAATCTGTGATGGTGTTACACGAAAACAACATAAATTAACGATGACTGGAATAGAGAGAGAGAGAGAGAGAGAGAGAGAGAGAGAGAGAGAGAGAGAGAGAGAGAGAGAGAGAGAGAGAGAGAGAGAGAGAGAGAGAGAGAGAGAGAGATACAATGACAGCGAGTTAGAAAAAAACATCTGACTAAAACAATAAGTGCACACACACACACACACACACACACACACACACACACACACACACACACAAAGAGAAAAACATGAGACAAAGTGTGGGATATTTGAGGCACGAATAAAGGAATGTGCATTAGCAAAGACGTTGAAGGTTAAAAAGGACAGAAAGAGCAAAGATGATTGGAACAAAGTAAAGTGATGGCAGTGAAGTAAGATGAGGGAGAGACAGGCAGAGGAGCACTGGGTTAGACTAAGTACATGGGAGACGTTAGTGAGCTAGAATGATAAATGGGAAGCTGATGCAGTGGAAGACTCTTAGTAGGAACGTAGAAAAAAGTTCGGGTCTGCATTAACGCGTGTAAGAAAGATCTCAAAACACAGAGCGTAGATCCTGCTTAAATTTCCCTGGAATCTGATCTCATTTGCATGGCCCGGTTCTTCTCGACTGCAATCCTCCTCTCGTTCCATAATCAGGTCGCGGGAGAGCGTTCAGTTGCAGCGAGAGCAGTGCAGTCCAGGCAGCGAATCGAACACCTCGTCTTCAATTATCCGGCAAATACCCCGCGATGGTAACACTTAGACTCTTCGTGTGGGTAATTATACGGCACGCTAATGAGACCTTCAACAAGTGCCTGATCACCGCCTTATCCTCATTTATTCTTGCACATCGAAGGGTAACTCTGCCCGCCAGACTCTCGCGCCGGTTAATGCCAGTCTGGTTCTCCTCCAACGGCGGGATATTAAACGTTTCCACTAATATATCGAATCGATATCTAAATAAGGATCCAGTTTCTGCCGGCTGACTTGTATGTAGCTTTTCTTTACAGCTGCGTTCGCTCATTCCAGCAGACAAACACCCCACCCACTTAATGTACATCCGCATAGCTTTGTCTCAACTATAGCAGATCATTGAGCTTGTTAGTCACTCGAGTGATGAGTAGGACGAAGTAATTGATTAGATAATTAAACAGTATGGCAAAGGATTAAGGTCAATGGAGATATTTTTTCACGTCTACTTGTGTTTTCTTTTATTATTCAGGGTATTGTTTTGTTCAATAAGCGGACTGTGGCACTTCATGGATGAATTCAACCACTAGTTACTTAGGATTGTCTCTTGGTTTTAATAAGGAGTCTATTCATGGTAGCAAGCTTGTTTTCTTAACTCTCTCTCTCTCTCTCTCTCTCTCTCTCTCTCTCTCTCTCTCTCTCTCTCTCTCTCTCTCTCACACACACACACACACACACACACACACACACTTTCAACAAGTTTATAGTTTCATTACACCTGACAGCATGAAAACAACTGATAGTAAGACAGATCGTCATTCTCAAAGCAGGGATGCTTGTGCCTTTTGTTGTAAAATCTCCAAACTGGTGAGCGATTCTCGAAGGTCCTCAACACTTGTATATAATTTGTTAATGTTTACTGTTGCGAATATAGGTAAGGTTTTAAAAATGCAGATGAGATAAAGGCAATATCTGTGATAAGAAAATAAGCGCTTGCTTCAAAAGTTACCTTGACGGAGAAAAGAAGACCGGCGCTGAAGGAGGGGCGGCGCCGCGGCTCACCTGAGGTAGTTAATGACAGTCTGCACCTGTCACAGCCCCTCGGTGCGGTAGTTTCACCAGGCAGCGCCGAACAGGTATTCATTAAGAAGTTCCATCTACAATCACCGGTAGGATTATACAACTTATGGGAACTTGACCACAGATTACTTCTTCACCATGTAAAAAAGTAAGACTGATGAAAAGAAAGATAATACGCACCATTAAAACTTTTATCTAGGATAAACTCTGTAGATCTTAAGCATTATAAACTCTAGCGAGGAAAACATTACAGATTGCTATCGACTTTTAATTAATTCAATATTGCATGGGTCTATGACCTTAATTAATATCTTCTCGACAGGTAACAGGTACAACTCGCTTTCTGTCCGCGGGTGACACTCACAGAGGCGCTCAGGTAAAATCACCGGTGTTACACTTTGTGGGAGAGGACGGGGAGACACTACGGAGAGACTCTGGGGTAATAATTAACTCCCTAGTCAAGAGAAACCTTTGTTGCGTTATATTTAAATAATTTGCTGAAGGAAACCGGTCCACTTTGGCAATTATATACTGAGTGTATTCAATTATCTCAGTTGTGCTTCAGTTGTATATTGGTTACATTTGTGCCTCCTCCGTCTCTCGCATGATTTAGAAGCAGCAACACTAACAGCAACTCGTAAATATAAGTCAATTAGGCGGCGAAAGACCTTGATAGTTACCCCCGGGGGTGCCAGGGGTGAGGGACGGAAGCGTGGGGGCTCGGGAGGCTCCGGTGTGGCCCAGAGCTGAGGTGTGGCTCATGCGGCGAGGCTGAGAGATAATACTGCTAGAAGGCGTCGGGCTAAGTCTTAGTGACTGATAGATGCTTGCCTTGTGTGTGTGTGTGTGTGTGTGTGTGTGTGTGTGTGTGTGAGAGAGAGAGAGAGAGAGAGAGAGAGAGAGAGAGAGAGAGAGAGAGAGAGAGAGAGAGAGAGAGAGAGAGAGAGAGAGAGAGAGAGAGAGAGAGAGAGAGAGAGAGAGAGAGAGAGAGAGAGAGAGAGAGAGGGGGGGGGTTGTGATGAGGCTTTTTCTGTATAGGAGGGGAATCAGCTAAAAACAACAAAAATAATTAAAAAGACTTACATAGAGAAAAAGGGTCATCAGGTTACTATTATCTACTGACGTCCTGATAGAGAAGAGATGCTTTTTTTTTTTTACGTAGGGAAGAGGGCCAGCCAAGGGCAAAAAAAAAACAGTTAGAAAAAGGCCCACTTGAGCGCTGGCTCTCCAAAGAGTTCAAAAAGTGCCAAAACCGTCAGCCAGAATTAGGGGAGCAAATGCCTCGATACCTCCTTCTTACAAGAAGACAAGTTGTAGGAATTCGGAAATACAGATTTTTTTTTTTTTTTACGTAGGGAAGAGGGCCAGCCAAGGGCAAAAAAAAAAGTTAGAAAAAGGCCCACTTGAGCGCTGGCTCTCCAAAGAGTTCAAAAAGTGCCAAAACCGTCAGCCAGAATTAGGGGAGCAAATGCCTCGATACCTCCCTCTTAAAAGAAGACAAGTTGAAGGAATTCGGAAATACAGATGCAGGGAGGGAGTTCCAGAGTTTACCAGTGAAAGGGATGAATGAGTGAGCGTACTGGTTAACTCTTGCATTAGACAGTTAGACAGAATAGGGATGAGAGGAAGAAGAAAGTTTTGTGCAGCGTGGCCGCAGGAGGAGGGGAGGCATGCAGTTAGTAAGATCAGTAGAACAGTTACCATGAAAATAGCGATAAAATATAGAAAGGGATGCAACATTTCGGCGGTGAGAAAGAGACTGAAGACAGTTAGCCAGAGGAGGGGAGTTGATGACACGAAGAGCTTTCGATTCCACCCTATCAAGCAAAGTTGTGTGACTGGAACCCCACCAAACATGCGAAGAGTACTCCATACAGGGACGGATAAGGCCCTTATACAGAATAAGCAGTTGGAGGGGCGAGAAAAAAGATGTAGGGAGGGAGTTCCAGAGTTTACCAGTGAAAGGGATGAATGATTGAACGTACTGGTTAACTCTTGCATTTGAGAGTTGGACAGAATAGGGAGGAGAGGAAGAAGAAAGCCTTGTGCAGCGTGGCCGCAGGAGGAGGAGAGGCATGCAGTTAGCAAGATCAGTAGAACAGTTACCATGAAAATAACGATAAAATGAGGATAGTTGCAGTAGCGAAGATGAAGAGTTGTGGTGTAATATTCTCAGCCAGAGGGAGGTTAGGGAGCTTGCAATGACGACCGTAATGTTTCTGTGCTTCTCTAGATGAAAGAAACAATTGTCTAAACTTTTCATGTATGAGAATAAAAATAACCTGATTAATATCTTTATACTAAAGAAAAAAATGTTACGTTATAAATTCTTTGGAAATATGCTACAAAAGTCACAATCAATAGAGTATACATGCTTTTATTTAGTTAAGATTATGTGATATAAGGTTTTAAAATTTTCAAAGAAGTCAGGGCATATTTAAGATGCCCTTCAAGACGGAAAGCACGATAGGGTCACAGCTGCTGGAATGACAAGAACATCCAACTTAAAGGTAAAAAGAAGCTGATTTCTAAAACTGCCGTGAGTAAGTTTAGTGATTAGTCAGATAATGAAAACCAAATTATCATCAGTAACACACCAACAACCGGCCCATCCTCCCACAACCAACACACACACACTTACACTCACTGATCTCAGGTATACAAGTCTTTGTCTACACACAGAAATCAATAAGCAGATGGACAAAGAGCGCCTTGATCTGTGTTATCCAGTGGACTCATCACCACCACCACAGGATCACTTCCAGGGCGCGCCTCAAAACACTATGATGCCTCCTGCTCCCTTCTGACGCAAAAAGTTAAAACAAACCAGTTCTCCCGCTCGCCGACACAACGCATCTCCGCAATATTGGACGAAAATCTAATCATTTAAGGTGCTACCCATAAATTCCAGGCATCACACCCTGGAGTTAGTGACCCTACGATCATACAGTGAGTTACAATGTTCCACGACCCATATTTTGCACCAAGGGGACCACCGCTGAGGAAGGAAGGTGTTGGTATTACAGCTCATGCATCACGCCCCTGAAGACCCGTCCAGGATTATACCTACTATCCATGATAAGCATCGAGGCAGGTCGACACTAAGGTGTATATGACTGTACTCTCTTTCGTCTCTGTGGCAAAAACCTAAGCCAGCCCACACTCACGAGAGGAGGAATTGTAAAACTGAAACTAGGTGTAAGTGAACCTGATTTCACTGAGACATATGAAGTAGTTACTGGGTGAGCATCTGCAATTGTCGTTTTATTACATGGCTACACTTTTTCTCACATTCAGATATCACTGAAGAATGTGGTGAAGTGCGGGAATGAGACGCCGCCGGCAGGGAGGGCGAGGCGGAGTGACAGGGTAAAAATTTGTGGGGTCCGTAAAAAAGCGCTAGTTTACAGTGTACTACATGTGCGAATATTTCAGTAGCCCAAAATTTCTTTCTTTGCTCTTTTTTTTCTGTTGTAAAAAATAATATATGACCAAAATCTTACAAAAGCTACTCAGAGTGTACTTTATGATTTTTAGGATCCACGAAATTATTAGGTTTTTCATGAAATGTTACGTCAATTCTCGTTTGCAATACAAGTCTGACGCATACCACGAATTCAGGATCTGCTCAGGCAATAATATATATGATGCATGTAAGTATCAATTTGTGGGATGAAGATACAAATTTTAACGACGAGTTTTAACAAAGACTGGAAACTATGGAAAACGTCACTGTGAAAAGAAGGCAAGGTGATAATGTATAGGAAATAATGACGTGAGGCTAGCTTCGGGTAATATGTATACATAAAGACACGCTGACGTGCGTTGAGTATAAGAGATTCACACTGAAGTATACCTCAAGTAAGTGAATGAAGACAACAGACTGGTTTGCCCAAAATAGTCTAGTTCAACACTATCAAAATAAAGACAACAATTTCTTACTTTTTTCTCTGTCGAGCATGGATAAGCATATACATAGCCTTATGGGGCGAGGCTGAAACTGTGTAGACATTTCGGGGCGTGATGGAATATCCACGGAAACAGATCACCGGGATGGCGGCGGAGGAAGGGAGCAGAGCGAGGGAAGGCAACGATTCCGTCCTTCATCTGGCGGTAGTTTCACAGCCAGTAAGTCAAGGGACGTTGCAGCAGGTGTGTAAAACATTACCTACGCCAGATGAATTACCAACAAATGAGCACCAAGCCGTAGAATATTACCTCGTAAACAAGTATTTCCTCGAAGGTCGGCGCGACTGAGTTATGGCAGCCCAGAGTGAAATCGAGCAATCTGTAGTGTCGGTAATGAATGAGAATCTTGATCATGATGCCTGTTTAGATCGCTATCTTTAATTCGCAGCCGCAGCCACGGGTGGGTGCGGGGCAGCCTCTGCCGGCACTCTCCGCCCCCCCCGGAGACAGGACCACTACAGAGCCAGTTAAGATTTTTTCCCCTCACCACTTACTGAGTTTTTCATTGGCTCGAGTACTGAGTGAGATTACTGATAAGGTATCGTTTTATGCCACGGAAGCTATTTCGAACTGATTTATTGGGTGGGTGCTCTGTATTCAAATTTGTAACGTCATACTTATGGCAGACACCTAAAAAACGAGTGTCTTTTTCTTTAATTTAGAATTGATTAACTTTTTTTTCTGTTGAGAGAAAAATGCCACGCTCCACAAAACACCCCAGAATGTAACCATGATATGTACATCTGTTTATAGATATATCTATCTGCTGCTTATGCAACTATTATCTAAGATTATGAAACCCAAGAAAAGAGTCATGGATTTCAGTGAATTGCAAGCTTCGTTTATTAAATAATGTAGAACAAGTAAAAATTATACACATTCTTATCTCACATATACATATCAAAGTTGTGCCTTACCTTCCTAAATAAAAGTAAAATCATTATAATAAGCAAATAAACAATACCATTGGAAGCTCGCCAGATGGACGTCTCTCGCTGGTGTGGAACCATAAATACTCATTAAGTTCATTGAGGTAGTAACTTCCACCTTTGATAAAAGATAATTAAAATGAACACAAGATTTACAAAGGGAAAACTAACTGGTCTAATTTTATGCACTTGTTTTAATGTATCATTGTTAAGCTGAACGGTAAATAAAATCCCATTTCCCATCCGCCCCCCCCAAAAAAAATGCATACAATAACTAAAAGAAAAAAAATTATGGATGAAGAAAATTTCCCCCAAAGAAAAAAGAAATGAAAGTCAATTCAAATGATCGCCTTAGAGACAACAGTTAAGGATCCATGTAACGAAGCATTGTGTCCTGCTTCGTCTGCTGCCAAACATAAAACACAACTGAGAAAAGCGCAATAAAAGATGGGAAAATTTCTTTTCGGGAAATGAGGTTGAAAAAAAAGTGAATAAATGAATAAATAAAAAAACATACATAGATGAATGAAATGTGCGTAAATTTTGAAGTGCAGCATTAAATCGCATTTTTTCTTATACCTTCATGACTTAGCAAGTATCACAACACACACACACACACACACACACACACACAAGAAAAAAATTATATAGGAGATCAATAATGTTAACTGTGACATAGCACCATATACTGACTTCCTTGTGTGTGTGTGTGTGTGTGTGTGTGTGTGTGTGTGTGTGTGTGTGTGTGTGTGTGTGTGTGTGTGTGTGTGTGTGTGTGTGTGTGTGTGTGTGTGTGTGTGAGTTTGTGTTTCGAAGACATGGGAACATCTAAACATTATTACATTACTGGTTGAGGTGCAAGAATCATGACAGCAGCCGTCTTATTTATACCTCGTGGTGAAGCGCTAAGGGTTTGGAAAAAAAAATACTAAACAGGAAGATGTCAAAAAAGAGCTACACACAAGAATTAATATCGATGCCATTGATTCATTGCGCTGTATGACGGTTTGGTCTGCAGTCACCCTTCCTCCCTTGACGTACATAAAATAGACAGTACAACACTATAGTCGTTATTTCTCATGCTAGTGTAGTATCTGTTTACATTACTAATCAGCCATCAGAATTTCTTATGATACAACTAATGATAAACGTAAAATAGACTAGCTTTTGAAATATGTAACTGTAAGTGATATTATCATTTGTAAATATTGCCTTTTAAAATCTTTACATCAGCTTTTATATGATGTTTGATTAAACAACTTTTATGGAAGAATAGCTATCTATATTTAAGATATCTTAAATTTCTCGCGATTTGACCCTGAGGATAAACAAGCTCATTTATAAACCAAGCAAGCCTTGTGCACTTGGTTAAGGTTCAGGGACCAACACCATCTCTCCGGCTCACTGTGGCTGGGCAGAGGCGCCAGCAACTCACTTGACAACTCAGATGCTAATACTTTTGAGAAAGATTAGCAAGCCACCTCAAACTACTCAGAGCACACTTTTCATAATCATGTTGTATATGCATTTTACTTTTCACATTACCATTTCAAAGTGGGAAAAATCCCACTTATGTACGTACATCTAAGTATATTCCAGGCCTCCATATGCTTAAAGCCTTCGGAGATGGAAATAAACACTGAGATAGGACGAGGCATACCGTAATACTATTAAGTTTTCAAATACGTAGACGCCCCGCATCATTTGGATCATCTAAACACATTCTTATCTTCCAGTGTACCTGGTGCACGAGGGAGCGACGAGAATAAAGCCACTTTCATCCTAAACCACGCCCATCACTGGCATTACTTAAGGACGGGAAGTTTTCAGCCTCCTGCTGAAGGGCATATCACACTGGCACGGATGGTGAGGGCGATTCAGCTCAGGGCGAGGCGGCCCCAACTTTTGCGGCTGTCCAGGAATGCAGCACGTAGGACAGGCCCTGCAGGGGACGCGCGCCACGGCTCACGTTGCTGCTGCAGGCCAGAGGTCCATCACGGGGCAGACGCTAACCACCGCAGGACGCTCGCGCCCGCCCCACAATAATGACTCATCAATAAATCAAGAGGGACAGAATAAAAGTGAGTAATTGTAAGCTAATCCTCGGCCACAAGGACACTGACAGCTGATATTTTAGATGGTTTAATGGTGGTGCTAAATATTTATTAAACGCAAAGGTAAGAAGTGAAAATTGCCGATTATACTGTAAAATAAGCATCCAGCTATGCACATAAATAACAATTTTATTTTCCTATCCCTCGCATATTTTTGGTATTACTACTCAAGGCATTAGTATGTATTGCGCGTCTCGTATACGCTTCATTTAATTCAATGTAATCAATAGTGTCTACTCACTTGCTACTTCATATACGTATGAGGCCTTCTCCTTAGAAATAAAAAATCAGTTGTTTGAAAACATGAGAAGAAAAAAAGAGACATTATAAGGTTCACTAACTTCATCAGTGAGAGAGAGGTCTGAAAACCGCTGGGTGTAAAAATTGATGGAAGCAAAAACTAAATATAGTACTGATGGAAGCATCACTGCAGAGATTCCGAAGCTTGATGAATAATACAACAATACGTATATATCTATGTATGTATGTATGTATGTATGTATGTATGTATCTATCTATCTATCTATCTATCTATCTATCTCTCTCTCAGATAGATAGATAGATATAGATAGATAGATAGATATAGACAGATAGAGAGATACAGATAGATAGATAGATATAGATAGACAGATAGATATAGATGAATATAGATATATATCACAGGTAAGGTTCTTAAAAGATACATTTATCTCCTAACTCTTCCGTTTTCTATTAGAAGTGTCTAGTTTGATGAGTCACGTAACCTTTCCTGGCAATCTTCTGCGAATATTTTCAAAGCATCAACAAAATCTGAAGTCCGTGGCGCAACCTTTATAATTATCTAACATGTGGTTCAGTTTAGTCTACAGAGAACACATAACAATGGCAACCTTCACTAAAGCGAGGATTCATGCAAATGACATGTACCAACATACTTCCTTTTTTTTCTTTGTTTCTTTCTTCACTGGCCGCGCCGCTCTCCTCTCCCACCCAGACCCGGCGGCACGGTCACAGCTTGGTCTCACGTGGATGCCGCCAAACAAATATAGCTCAGTTTAGCCGACATGCCTCGCTTTCACAGCTTAACTAATGCCGCGGCTAACTAGGCTGGTGTAGCGGCTATCGTAACAACCAGCGTGCGGCCTTGTCCCTCTCTCCTACCGGCTGCCACAGGAATACCAATCGGCATGTTTTTTGCTACCTGAGCTTTTTGCGCCTCGGTTTTGTGGCTGCGTTAAGGCAAGGATGTTTTGCCTCCACCGTGCGGTATCGTCTGGCTCATGAGAATAGCGCAAAATAAATGCAGTCTTGAGGTATCCATGTGTCAATCAAACTTTCAGTCTATATGTCTATCTGTCTATCTATCCATCTATCTAGCTATCAAAGCCTCCACCACACAGACACCGACACTAAAACAAACATTCCTTTACTTTTTAATTCCACCTTTTGTCAACTCCTCCCTTCAAAGTCGTTAGGTACCGAAAGACTTGATTAATCCACATTTCAAATCCCTTACATCGACATCCAATCAAAGTTTATTTCAGTGCCGAATGATTTCATAGAGCACAACTTAACACTCACTTCCTCCAGTCACTTTCTCCTACAACCTTTTCACATTATTATCGTTTTTATTGATGTTCTTGCTGGTGCGGCGGCTGCTGTTCGAATATTCCTGACCCTTCAGCTGCTTGCTATGCATCACCTCGTCAGGAGAGAAGGTGCAGCTCAGGTGGTCGTATCCTGATTATTCAATGAATTCAAACACGGACGCTTTCTGACCTGTCCTCTTCTCACAGGCAGCAACACAAAGGGAGACGTGCAAGATGGTAAGAAGTGAAAATAATAAAGAAATACACAAGGAGAGATATTGGAGAAAGGAAAATGGGAAACAGATAGCGGCGAAAAATGGAAAAGGACAAAGGGAAAGGTATGGACTGACCAGGAGAGGTGCAGAAGGTAAGAGCAGCGATGGGAGCGTCTGTAAATGTTGTCAGAAGAGGCTGCCCGAATGAGTTTTTTGTCAATGTCCAGATAAATGAAGACAAATGTGCGCCGTGCTTGTTATCTGCAGGTATTTGTTTGGGTTTGAGTGTGTGTGTGTGTGTGTGTGTGTGTGTGTGTGTGTGTGTGTGTGTGTGTGTGTGTGTGTGTGTGTGTGTGTGTGTGTGTGTGTGTGTGTGTCAGTGTGTGTTCGCCAGTGGATAATTGTGGAGTATTTATACAATGCCAAACAGTGTTTATCATATACTTAATTCAATATTGTCGGGAAGAGATGTTATTCAATCTCACGCTTCATTACACACCAGCAGAAGCAACATCATCAACAACAACAACAACAACAACAACAAAACCCAAAACAACAACAACAGCAGCAGCAGCACCAGAAGCAGCAGCAGCAACACCACTTTCTATTATCATTATTACTATTATCTCAAGCACGTTGATATCAATAAGAAGAAAAAAAAATGATGATGCGAAAAATGTCCCTTGAGTGATGATGTCCATGAAAGTATTAATCTTGAATGTTTATTGATTTATTCTAGCGCATTAATAGGATAAGTGTTTCGTAGTACTATTGCACGCTTAATTAGATTTGTCGCTTGATTTTTCATTCTCATCACCACTCTATTATCTAAACTGGTCTTCATCTCTTTGTTCACTTCCACTGCACACAAAGTCCTATTGCTGAAATGGCATGTCATCTTACTGTTCAGAGTATAACTATTTCTCAAAGACAATTCAAACTCTTATAATTTTATCTACCTTGTATCCTTGGTGGTGGAGGTGAAGAGAGATTCCGTCCTGGCGATGTGCTGCAAAGGAGAAGGAGAACTGAGAGACGTGAGGAAAGAAGACTGATAAAAAAAAAAATGAAAAAAATGACTAATTGATAAAAAAAAGTGGAAAAGAAGACTTGGTTTAGAAAAAATATTATGAAAGGTACACACACACACACACACACACACACACACACACACACACACGCCTGGTAGCTCAGTGGTTAGAGCGCTGGCTTCACAAACAAGAGGACCGGGGTTCGATTCCCCGGTCGGGTGGAAATATTTGGGTGTGTCTCCTTTCACGTGTAGCCCCTGTTCACCTAGCAGTGAGTAGGTACGGGATGTAAATCGAGGAGTTGTGACCTTGTTGTCCCGGTGTGTGGTGTGTGCCTGGTCTCAGGCCTATCCGAAGATCGGAAATAATGAGCTCTGAGCTCGTTCCGTAGAGTAACGTCTAGCTGTCTCGTCAGAGACTGCAGCAGATCAAACAGTGAAACACACACGAATAAATAATAGAAGCAGTGTCAAGAAACCACACCACCGCAACACCTTGTTTCACTGGCCGTAATTAAGCTATGTCCGAGGCCACAGCCAATCACACCTAAGTGAAGCCATTACCTTTTAACAGCCCGCCACCACCATCACCACCACCACACCACCACCGCTGCCTCCAGTAACCCCGTAAAAGGTTCTTCATGTTTTAGTTGTAGGTGGAGGCAAGGAGGATGAGAGGGAGTCAAAGGGAGTGAGAGAGGGAGAGAATGTCTTCATCATTCTCAACTGTGTGTGTGTGTGTGTGTGTGTGTGTGTGTGTGTGTGTGTGTGTGCTCCTTAATTATTTTCACACTTTACATATTACCTGTACATAAAAGGTTGTTCGGCGATTAGTGAGTGAGTGACGGCGTTGTTGAGCCATTACATCTAAACATTCGGTTTTCGTGATAAAAGAGCATAGTCATAAAGCAGATAAATAACTTGGCTGTTGGTAGTAAGTTATAACAAAATAAATCAATGTTGATGGAAAATGAGCAAGCTAATGAAGGGAGACTGAAGTGCTGCTAATGTTACTGCTGACCTAACACTTCAAGCATTAGAGGTATTCGCTTCCTTCCCGCGGTGAAAAGAAAATAATCTACCGGTGGCGTGTCATTTAGTCATCAAGAAGCATGGATTGAAAGTGCAGGTATAAAATGTTGCCTGGCTGAAGGAAATAAATTGTTGAAGAACATGCTTTTCATTTTCCACATTTCTTAATAACTTTTTATTTTTCTCTTACATACTTTTTTTCTGTTTTTGTTTTGCTTCTTCGCCGTTATCACATTGTTTTCGTGAGTAACAAATCAAGAGGAGAAGAAGCAGAAATAAAGGAACCCACGTTACAGAAGAACTAGTGAACTTAAGTAAGAACAATTATAACGTTCTACGAAGTTAAGCTTTAAATTCTCTTAGTGCTGAATACAGTTAGTGGAAGACTGGTGGGTACATGTGAAGAGAAATGCAGAACGATTTTTTTTCTCAGAAATTATCCCATGTTCCACAAATATAAAAAAAATTAAATTAATCTGGCTATACCACCAAATTCACATCACTTTTCTTTATAGGGTGCAATAATTCACTTCATTATCAAGTTACTCGTACAAATATCAAGGCTATATAACAAACATATAAACAATTCGTGTGAATTCTTTCATCTATTATCATTACGATTTTTTTTCCTTCACATATCAGTATGTTGAAAAGCATTCCTTTCATAATAGCGACTGTCAACATGAAAGAAAATAACAATAACAAAAGGCAACCACCAACAAAGACAACAACAACAGCAGCAACAACAACAAAAATAAAAACAAGAAGCACCAAAAACAATAACAACTATACAACCACAACACACTGCAATAAAACACTAAAATATTCATAACGACAACGAATACTAACCAAACAATGAGAAAGCAAAGGAAAAAGAAGGCACAAACTTACCAACAGCATCATTGCAGACAGCAAAACACCGCTCGTGGGACGCATGGACATGAAGCACCCGGAAGCATTGTATGAAACCACCTTGTTAAAGAGGAGAGTCAGATAAATCTAATTCGTAACCCTGAAATATGGGGCCACAAGGGTGATTGAAGAGGAGAAATGACTTATTGCTTATTGTGCTGTGTGCTTCGTGAGAATAGGAGGAGGGGAGAGGGAGGTGAGGTAATTAGAGGGTACTGAAAGAAAGAAGGAGAAGGGCGTGGGTTGTGTCCGTTTTGAGGGGAAGGAGAGGGAAGGGAAGAGTAGGTAGAGTGCAGTGAGATGCAGTGGGTGCAGAACTGAAAAAAGTGGAGAACGAATAGAAGGAGGAGGAGGAGGAGGAGGAAAAGGAGCAGGAGGAGGAGAAGGAGGATGACAAAGGAACAAAGGTGTGGGATGGAGAGAAGAGTGACGTAACAATTAAAGGTATATACAAGATAAAGATGTGATAAAAATGCTAATAAAAGTAAGGATAAGGGAGGGAAATGAGGGAGAAAAGTGTTGCTAATGGAGAGAGAAGAACGGTACAGGAAACGAATGAGACGAGCAGGGTACAGTTTGTGTGGGCGATAAATGTACTGAGGTCATTATAATTTTTTTTGTAAACAATTATGTTTGAATTCATAATTTCTGAGAGAGAGAGAGAGAGAGAGAGAGAGAGAGAGAGAGAGAGAGAGAGAGAGAGAGAGAGAGAGAGAGAGAGAGAGAGAGAGAGAGAGTCAGTCAGCCAATCAGAGAAAGAAAAATAAAACACAGAGACAGTAGCAGATCACTTCACAGACACGCAAGAAGCGGTGCAGGATTATGGTCACAGCAAGCTAAACTGATAATAAGAATTTATACTTCGGCTATCAGCAAACACATGATTAGACAGCAATAACAACTCATCATTCCTTTACCTTCTTCCCTATTTGGAGGAGAGGATCACCAGGGCAATATTTTTTTCATGCTGAAGTTGTAGCCCTTGGCCTGCCGCGTGTAAAAACAATAGAAGAAAAGAAAACACTAACGATCATATTAGGTAACTATTGATTTGAGTCAAGGACACTTTCGTTTAGTTCTGTCATGAGTTTGGTGAAAACAGATTTCTCACTACGGTGTCGTGTGTGCGTAAATATTCACAGGGACATTTATTCTACAAAATGTTCGTTCTTTGCTAGGGCTTCTTGCAACAGGCACTAGTGGACATTAACGGAAAGATTTCTGGGGCGTTTTATGGTTTGGTAACATTTTAATCAATTTTGAGTCATCAAAGAGAAAACAAGACTAGGAATTGGAATAATATAAAAATATTAAAGTAGAATTTTACGTGACAATACTTGAGATTGAAATTATGGAGAAAATCATATGTAATGTTGTAACGTCTAATTCTATTACACCGACTTCAGAAAACTGAATACTACAGAGGCGCTGAAATATGTGAATGGGATAAACACACTGAAAATTTTACATTTTCTCCTTTGTCTCCCATCATCCATAATCACTAATTTTAGCTTCCTCTTACCCTTTCATCTCTCATAAAGCAACCCGTGCTAATTCAAGCTGTGTCAGCTCACACTGTAAGTTTAAAGGAACATTATTTATAACTCCGAATAAATTAAATATTCACGTTTCATACTAGTTATGAATGCATTGAAGCCTTTACTGCGTCTACTCACGTGTACTCTGTCTGTCTGTCTGTCTGTCTGTCTGTCTGTCTGTCTGTCTGTCTCTCTCTCTCTCTCTCTCTCTCTCTCTCTCTCTCTCTCTCTCTCTCTCTCTCTCTCTTTTGCTGGTGGTCGTGTCTGCTATTCCCCTTTGAAGACTGCCGATTGCAGGCAGTATGAGGAGCAGAGTCGTCCGGTGCTGCAAGGTTTATCAGAACAAAGGATGATGGCTTGGTAGGGTTCAGGTAAATTTATGCCAGTTTAACTCAACGATAATTTTTGTTTACTTGTTGAGATGCAAGGGCGTGCCGCTGTGGCTGCCGGTCTGCCTCAGCGTGGCCGCGTCAAAGGGTGATGTGCAGGTATATAGCAGTCTCTCAGGCATCAGAGCGGGAGGAAAGACATGTACACGAAAAATTTTTGTAGCATGTCAAGTATTCCTAAGAAATATAACATCAAAGTATTCCAAATATCGATTGAATAGTATTGAAAACTGCCAAGGAATCAGTCTTGAAAATAAAATAAGTAAAGATTTATCATGACAGTTGAAAAATACGAAAAATAACGAAGATTAGATAAATATAACAAACAAAAAATACAAGCAAGGAACAACTCTCAGAAACTGTGCAGGAATTATCAACCTTTGAGTTATATGACTTCAAGTATACAGTGAAAGCAAAAGCAATAATAGAAACACACCAACAACGAAAACGAGAACAATATCGCAAATCACAAGAGTGAAATGCAGAAATATTGCGAGCAAGTAGTAACACCCATCACTTATTCATGCCTCAAACCAGCCATCCCTCTAAACTGTTCTCGCTCTCTCAGTCTTCCATCTCCACTTATCTACTTTCACCATCGGAAGATCAGATAATAGGCAGGAGAACGCATACCAATCAATGTGTAGCCGAGGCTGCCTGAGAGAGCGGGAAGAGGCATGCTGTTAGAGGGACCAGGAAGTAGAACAAAGTATATTTTAAAAACGCCATAAGAGAACCAGTAGGTGATGCAAATCCGCTCAGGAGAATAATGCAAGTGAAAGGCAGATTAGGCCAGCAGACCCTACTTAAGAGCGCCTAGATCCTCCTTCAATGTGCCGCAGATAGGAAGATTAATTATGGGATTTACACTTATATTTAGTAGGTCAGGCTTACTACTTCTACTACTACCACTAATACTGCTCATTCTCCTGCATTTGTTCCTCCTCGTCCTCTTAATTCTGCCACGTCTCTTCCTACTCATAGGCTATTATAATTACACCACCACCATCACCACTACAACTATTACTACCACCAACACTATTACTACTAGTGCTACTACTACTACTACTACTACTACTACTACTACTACTAACACTACTACTACTACTACTGCTGCTACCACTACTTTTACTTCCTTGTTCGCTGGTTTAATGCTAATACAACAATATTAAAAAAAAATAAGTGAGATAACTTTTTAGAATATTATATTGAAAAATTAAGATTATAAACTCTAGGATTATCACGCCAAAATAACTTCACTTAAATTAAGATAAAAAAAAAGAAAAGAAAGTAAACATGTAGGAGAGTAGGAACGATGATCTCTCTCTCTCTCTCTCTCTGAAACATAGCAAAAAGTTATAAATTTAATAAGAAAAGGAAAGTGAAGAAATTAGATAAGAAAAAAAAAGAGAACAAAAGAAAATAAGCACCTCCCCAAACCCTCCTTCCTTAAACAAAAATAGTGACAAACAGCGAGAGAAAAAAATCCTCACGAAAACTATTCACTATAAACACCATAAAGACTCTTACACCCCTTTCGTTAACCCCGCAGACCACCAATGTGACGAGCAATTGGAAAAAAGGGGAAAAAAAGTCAGAACTATAGAGAAAACCAGATATCCCAATAAAAGCTTCATGTATATCTCTTTTTGAAGGAAATAAGACGTCATGAATCTTTGTGGGTGGCGGCGATACGAGTGACTCAGGAGACAAAAAAAAAAAAAAAAATGACGAGGTAAATCAAGCCAGCAAAGACGAATGACATTAAAAGAAAAGATAGAAGAGATCTGATATGTAAAGTAAATAGGCCGTAAATGATTAGTGCTTGGACGAACACGAGAGAGAGAGAGAGAGAGAGAGAGAGAGAGAGAGAGAGAGAGAGAGAGAGAGAGAGAGAGAGAGAGAGAGAGAGAGAGAGAGATAATTTAATATAATACAAATATAATAAATGAACTGAGACAATGTTAAAAATATAAACTGAACCCAGATACCCCGCTTCTCTCTCTCTCTCTCTCTCTCTCTCTCTCTCTCTCTGGAGGGAAGACAAAGAAGACGCTGATTTAGAACAGACAGATACTTGGACTGCACATTTATCTTCTCTGCTCAAGGTTAATGCAAAACAAGGCAGGCAGTGGCTGATGATGGCCAGGGTGACGATGACGACCGCGATCAGAATAATAGGAGCGAAGCGGGGGTGGTCATGGTGATGGTGGTGGCGATGTTAGTGGCAGTAAAGGTAATATCGCAGGTGTAGTAGTAGTAGTAGTAGTAGTAGTAGTAGTAGTAGTAGTAGTACTGTTGTTGTAGTACTAAAGGTAAAAATAATACATAAAATAACATGCATTAGATCTGAAAAAAAAAAAGAAAGAAAGAAATATGAATAAAAGAACAAACAAAACACACACACACACACACACACACACACACACACACACACACACACACACACACACACACACACACACACAGAGAGAGAGAGAGAGAGAGAGAGAGAGAGAGAGAGAGAGAGAGAGAGAGAGAGAGAGAGAGAGAGAGAGAGAGAGAGAGAGAGAGAGAGAGAGAGAGAGAGAGAGAGAGAGAGAGAGAGAGAGAGAGAGAGAGAGAGAGAGAGAGAGAGAGAGAGAGAGAGAGAGAATCAACACATCATAAGTACACGTCCATCAAACACAAGAATCCTGATGCTTAACATGTGGCCAAAGGGTGCACACTGTCACACACACACACACACACACACACACACACACACACACACACACACACACACACACACACACACACACACACACACACACACACACCATTAAAGAGGTACAAAAAAAAAGTGGAACTGCAAACAAAGACCTATACTCACTTTCTCCATCGCTGAATATTGATGTGAAGGAAGAGGAAGAGGAGGAGGAGGAGGAGGAGGAGGAGGAGGAGGAGGAGGAGGAGGAGGAGGAGGAGGAGGAATAGAAGGAGGAGTATAAGAAACAAGCATGAAAGAAAGAAGAAAAGTTAGGAATTGCTACTGAGGTCTTTCGTATGAATATTGGAGGAGGAAGAGGAAGAGGAAGAAGAGGAGGAGGAGAAGGAGGAGGAGGAGGAGGAGGAGGAGGAGGAGGAGAAGAAGAAGAAGAAGAAGAAGAAGAAGAAGAAGAAGAAGAAGAAGAAGAAGAAGAAGAAGAAGAAGAAGAAGAAGAAGAAGAAGAAGAAGAAGAAGAAGAAGAAGAAAAGGATGATGAAGAAGAAGAAGAGAAGAAAGAAAGAAGAGGAGGATAAAAGAAGAAAAAAAGAAA
>NC_059269.1:4458628-4463628 GCF_017591435.1 Portunus trituberculatus | reverse complement strand
TGCGGTATCAATACAAAACACCTGGATGGATTGGCGGCGGCGGTGGTGTCGTCGATAGAATTATGTACTTATGGTGGTTGGAAGAGGAGGAAGAAGAGGTAAGAGAGAGAGAGAGACAGAGAGAGAGAGATAAACAAATATAGAGAAAAACAGACAGAGGTAGAGGCAGGCAGACTAACAAATAACTGGCAAGATCTTCACTAATCAATCATAACAGTACATTCTAATACTCGCTCTTGCTGTGGAAATCATTGTTTACCTACAGATATCTCTTCTATAATAGCCACCGGTTAGCTTTCATTATATTTGAACGATGCCAATACATCTATAGCTACATGCATCCTACAAAGTACTCTCCATCACACACTTCCACAACTATAAACATTTGAGGAGGATGTCAAGATTTGGTAACAGGAGCAGTCAAATGAAGACAAATACACACAAAATCTCTTGAACAAATACTTAGGCACTTTATCACATTTCTGTCCCTTTTTTCTTTAGTTATCTTCCTCTTATCAACCTCTCTCTGCTCTGACTCGTCTTCCTTTTCCATCTCCTCCTCTTCGTTCGCTGCACTGTTGTCATACGTATCTCCACGGCCTCCGCCCAGCCTAACTACCAACACGCTCGTTCTGGTAACAATTTTGCAAGAGAGAAGGAGGACGAACAATCACCTATAAATACACGTAGAAGACTCATTCTCGTCGTTTTCCTCTCACTCCCCCTTTGATCGAGTCTGCAATTTGCTGTACTTCCACACACTCAAGGGGACTGTAAATGTGTAAATGCGTGTGTGCGCGTTTTGTATCTGTACTTTTTATCTCTCTATGCTTTGCGTGTGAAGGGCGAGGTGATGTGTTGGTATGATAATGAGGGACACTAGCCACGCTGATATGAAATGCTTGCGTTGTTGTTGTTGTTGTTGTTGTTGTTGTTGTTGTTGTTGTTGTTGTTGTTGTTGTTGTTGTTGTTGATGTTCTTTAATCATATGGCATAATGAACTTGAATTTGTATAGGTATGTTTGGTAGTGTAGAAATAACTGTCACCACAACTATTCCTGTAACTACTTCTACTAATACAACAGCGACAACAACAACAACAACAACAACAACAACAACACCAAGTACTACTACTACCACTATTTCTACTACTACTACTACTACTACTACTACTACTATTCTACAGTCTCCACAAGAATAACAACTGCAATTTCTAACTATTTTTACTAATATCACAGAAATAAACAAGAACAAAAAAACAAATGAAGATCAACAATAAAAAAATGATAACAAATACATTACTACTACTACTACTACTACTACTACTACTACTACTACTACTACTACTACTACTACTACTACTATAATAATAAAAGTAGCAACATTAATAAGACCAGTAAGAAAAGCACAAAAAAATTAAAGCAGCAAGTAAACAATAAAAACAGCAAGAAGATCAGGAACAAGCACAGCAATAATAATAAGTAATAAGAAAGTAAACGGTAAAACTACATAATTATTTGGCATAAACTCTGATAAAATATTAGACCGTTAAAGGGAGATAAAGACCCACTGAGATTAAATATTTGGCGAAAACTCCTGAGAGAGAGAGAGAGAGAGAGAGAGAGAGAGAGAGAGAGAGAGAGAGAGAGAGAGAGAGAGAGAGAGAGAGTATACACACACACACACACACACACACACACACATGAAGAACAGAGAGGAAGAAAAATAAAAGTTCTGATTGCATGAAACTTTAACTGAACAAACGCTGCCAGTACCTCTAGACACGCTATGCTGTGTTTGCCCTCAACATGTGATACTGATGGATGCTGGTGGCACGCGGTGGTCGGCCCGCGTTGAGTAAATAGACGCACTTTACATACCTGAAAGCGATTAAATTGAGACGACACCGAGCCACTGTGAGAAAAAGGAGCACGATGAGGATGAATAAATACAAAGAGGGGATGAAGTGGTGTCAGAAACGCTACCAGGACCTCTGAAGAATGTTAATTTGTGTGTGTTTTTATTTTATCTTTTCTTATTCGTGTTATTTTAATGATTTTAATTGTTAGCGATGATTTGATCTTTTTCTATTAGGAATTCTGGTTTCTTAATTGTGTTATTACAGTAATTTTGACTTTAAACATTATTGTGAAATATTTTAGGAGGTTTTTGTTTAGTATTGTTGAATTTTCTCTTTTCTCATTCGTGTTATAAAACTTTTCTCGATTCTAACTGCAAGAAATATTTTGGTTGAATTTTTTATTTGTAATTATTAGGTAGAAAAGTAATAATTCAGTGGAAAAAAAAATCTAACGCAACTAGAAAAATGTTGGTCTTAATATTTTCTTCCCTATTCATGTTAATGTAATATTCTCGACTTTAAATTTAAGAGATGCTATGTGCAAAACTTTCTTATTTGTAATTTATAGGTAAAGAAGTGGGAATTAAGTAAAAACGTGAGAGTATTTACTGCCAACTAGAAGCTCAACACTTAAATTCTTTTCTTATTCATATTATCGTGATGCTCGCTCTTGTTATTAAAGACACTCTACATAAATTTCTACTGTAGTTGCGAGTGAGTAGAGCAATAACAATCAAATATTAAATAGGCAATGTCTATTTCCATCAAAGAAATCAATAAATTTATTCTCCTTCACCTCTCTGTAGTACTATCAACTGGTATCGTACGAGAGATTATTTATATGGAACTTTGTGCTTGCAGTTACCAGACACAAAAGTAATGGTTTAATCAAATCTATCTGACGTTATCTAATACCATCAAAGAACCTCTAACATATATATTTTCACCTTCCTGTATTACCACCGACTGTTATTGTAAGGGAGATTCTATATGGTGAACTCCTTCTCTTCAATTACTGGAGAGAAAATCACTGCATAAAAACTAGACATTATTTACAAGCAGCAGGGAGCTCAACAAATAAGTTCTTGCTCACCTCAATGCTATCCCGTTGATACCTGTGATCGGCTCGTCCGCCCACGTAACGCTTACCTTTACGGGCACCTCTCGATTCCACTCAGTGCGGCAGGGAAGGTAAGGTTCTGTGAGGCGGAGGCGTGTGTTCATTCACCGTCACCGCCTCTCGTACACGCCAGGTCAAATGCTCTTCCATAAAAGCAGAATAGGCAAAAAAATCTAGCAATGACTAATCTCACGTTGATCTCATGCACGAATGGGATTTTCTGCATCCTAAAATACTTCACGTAAAAGGCAATACTTATCATCGCTATCGCTGCGCAGAGGAGTAATGACCCAGGCCGGAGATAAAAGGCGTCGTAGGGAAAGTGTTCATGATCAGTGAAGCTTCATTATATTTGTTGTTGAATTAAATCGCCATTAGAATTCTCATAAAAAAGATAATTGTCAAAATATATTACTTAGATATCTGATTTTCTAGGACAAGTCAGATCTCAACTGTAATAAAACAAAAGTTAAAAAGCAAAATAATTGGCCGGAGAAACAGTTTGAGAAGTAAAATATATGCAGGCCTCCGCTCTCCTCCTCGGGCTAACACGATTCTAAAATTTCCTTGATGGAGCGATGCAACTGCTCAGCGGAGCCATAAGAGCGAGGAGCGAGAGGAGCACCATGCATAACTCACTGTCCGGCGTGCTCCCAGCTACGCCAAATGCTCTCACCCGACCAGAAACGAGAACTGGATCTAGTAGAAAGCCGAGGTTGGGTTCCAATACTCTCTCGGCCGCCCATTAGACTGTCTTGAGAGCCTCAGTCATGGTCGAGGGCGCTGGGTCGACCGGACCCGATAAAGTTTATGGCATTTAGATGGAATCCTTGGAATAGTTGAGCCCAGCTTCTGCCCTCTCACCTGTTGAGGATCCAGGTAGCTAATTGCGGAAATATAGCAGGGTTGCGGATGGGTGGAGGTATGCGCTAATTCCGTGGCTGTAATGTGTGATATGCCGGGCAGGGACGCGGCCGACATTCTTCACCCAGACGGCATCGAAACGCATCCATTACAACGTCAGGCGAGCATTAAGAGGAATTTTCCGACACAACACAAGGCAATATCGAGGAGCAGCATGTCTGGACGCAAGAACGCACAGACCTACACTTTGGCAGGCCTGGTACTGCTGCTGACCGTCACCCTGCACCTCTCTTCCATTTCGCCCCTTACACGGCTCCTTATCGGCCCTTCAACCCGCTGTCCCTCCGTCCAGCCTCCTCCTGAACAGTGAGGAAGTGTTAAGTGACAGAACATGTTGGGAAAGACGTAAGGGGGTGCAATACAGATTAAAAGTGATTATTCATTGACAATAAGACTTTCATTTCGAAAAAGGCTTTCTAACACTGTAAGAGATAACTATATATAAAGCACATTTAGTTTCACAAAATGTTATGCTGATGCCTGAGGTGTACTGGCACAAGTTAAACATGTTATTCAGATCCCACACAATTATCTGGCTTAATGTAATGCTTGGAGTCACTCATGAAGCACAACAAAAAGAAGGAAAAATACTAATTGCATTAGAATTTGTAATATTTAACCCAAGCTGTAGCACTGAGGCAAAATATAATTATAAATAAACCCGACAGACATCAGAATCATTAATAATGGCACCTCACCCACACAAGAAAACACAAAAAGACAAAAGGAACTCACACCCATGAAATGCACGTAACATCCGGGTCACGGGGCGGCAGCGGTGAGTGACGGACTGCACGCGACATTACCAGGCAAAAAGTTGAGTGACGCGACCGCCCAGTCACCGCTATAATTCGCTTATTAGTGCTTTGATTGGACGAGTTGTTAAGTCACACCCAGCCATCCATCAACGCAGAGCCGGTACAACAACCCTCGATGCCTCGCCGCACTGCATTAGGAGACCGAGCTCTCCCTGCACACAAGGATAATTATCTCTCACAACCGCTAGAAATGAACGCCAATGACTGAGATATGATAAGTGACCGTATCTTGCGGGAAAGGAAAGAGGAGGAGTGCGGCCCTAGTAGTGTGTGTGAA
>NC_059269.1:4436128-4451128 GCF_017591435.1 Portunus trituberculatus | reverse complement strand
AGGGGAATGACGAGGAGAGCAGTAGTGTGTCTGGAGTGCAGGCTGAGGGGGACGCGCCAGGTGGTCACAGAGGCAATGGGGTACCACGTGTTAATTTCCCATCTAAAAGGTCCAAAGTGACAAATCATAAAAATATGCATTATGTTATGTCTCTTAAGCAATGTGAATAATGTTTGCTTCCTATTTTTCCTTCCAGATAAGAGTCACTGAAAAGGACATTTAAACTTCCAATTTTTATAGATTACTTCCCAGTTTTTTCATTAACAATCTTGTCAAAAATTGTTACTGGATTTTATATACAAAGAATGTGTTCTGAAAAAATCGAATAATAAAAACATACCAGGCATATGATCCAGGACACCCCTTACTGTCTGTCCCCTTCATCTCCCGTCCAACACCTCGCCTTTCTTGGATGTCGTCCTATTGCCTAACCTGCCTCGTCTTCTTCATTCTCGTCCACGCGTCATAAAACCTTCCATGTACTCCGTTCACACACAAAGCCGTGCTAGTTCACACCCTTCTACTTCCTCTGACTTGTCACATCTCAGTCTTCCCGCAGTTCTGAATGTGAGCAGCGGAGCCACAAAGACAAGACGCTCGGCTCCATTGAAATTCCCGGCGCGGACTCCATCATGATTCTCGGTGTGGTCTGCGTGTGCTTTTGTGATGGCAAGGGAAGCTGCTCTTTGCATTCTTCCCAAGACGCGGGTCATGCTGTCCCCCCTTGCACCCCGCCACGTGAGCTGAGACAGTGCCGCGCCGCTCACTCTCGGCTCTCTCTGCTGACCACCTACAGAAAATTGACAGTTATTATATATTTTGAAGAACACGTTGGATATCTCTCTCTCTCTCTCTCTCTCTCTCTCTCTCTCTCTCTCTCTCTCTCTCTCTCTCTCTCTCTCCCTGTACATAATTACATTTCGACACAGTAACTCTAAACACGATCGCACGCCGGACCAGGTCTCCGAACAGTTTCAGAGCAAAAGGAAGTATTTTCAGATTTTCATTTTTCCTTGTCATCCTCCGAAAATGGAAAATGTCTGTATGAACGGTGCAAAAAAAGAGAGGAAAAGAAAACATTTCGAAGCAAGTTCATGCACCCAATATTTACCACATTCTTTCAGGTTCATTACAGGTGTTCCCCGGTAAGAATGCCGTCGTGGTTCCTCTGTTCTGCCTCCTACTCTCCCCATGACTTCTTCCTCCAGTCACCTCCGTCCCCCGACCCCCAACACTGCATCCTGGCCCACCTGTCACCGACCTCATCAACTGCAAAAGTAACCTGACATACCTAATTAGCTGTACTTAATCCTACTTCCTATTGTTTTTTTTTTTTTTTTTTCTTTTTCTATTTGAAATGAGCATACTATTGCAAAAACTATGAATTCTGTGCTATCGTAAGTGTGGAATCTTGTTTGTTTTCTGCTCTTTAGTTTAATGATGTTGTATTATAACAGCTACGAATTCTAGTGTAGAGTGAGATAGGAGTCTTTGAACTTCCTGCAAATGTTATTCAGTGAAAAGTGAGATTTTTTCTGTAATTCTTTTGAAGAGATTTCATGATTTTCACCATCTAACCTGGTTGGGGTTCACTTCAGTCTTAATTTCCTTTTTCTTCAATCTCTTTCGTCTATACTTTTCTCTTTCTTTCTCTTTACATTTTCTTTATCTTCCGTCTTCTTGGATTTCTTCCTTCTCGTCTTTCTTCAACCTCGTTCATCTTCCGCTCTCTTTTCCTCTTCCTCTAAACTTTCCTTTTCTTTCGTCTTCTTCTTGCATTCCTACTACCATCTCTCTTTCTAGCCGAGTTCGCTTTCTTTTTCACATTTCCTCTTCCTCCACACTTTCCTTTTCTTCCTCCTTGCATTCCTTCTTCCATATTCTCTATCATCAGCGTTGTTCGGTTTCTTTTCTATTTTACTTTTCATTAATTTTCTCTTTTTCCTTTTTGACTTCCTTTTACTGTTCCTACTTTCGTCCTACTCATACTCTTGCATCAGTTACCCCTTATCCTTCTCCTCTTTTCTCATCATTAGTTCATCAATACTGCCAAAAACAAATTAATAACGTCTTGCTAATATAAACCAATCACTCACACTAAGTACACACACTCCCTTCACTAACAATCACTCTCTAGATGAAAACTCTTGGCTCTCACGTTGGTCACACCGTATCCTTTAACCTGTACACACCTACCTGTCTATAATAGTCTCTGCGGTCATGTATTGCTACAGTAAAGCCATCTTCCATCCACCCACTTCTGGTGTGACAAGCCCATCCCCATTCTGTTCACCTTCTATACTCCTCTTTCTTCTCCCCCCTCCAAAACGTCATCTCGCCCACGACTTATAATTGTTTCTCGATAACGGGACTTCTTGTTCACCTTTGTCCCCCGCTGTCCCCATCCTCCAAGATACCCCAGGTTCGCCTCAGGAGGGACCACGTCTTCACTGGAAATGATGATTCCCAGCTCTTTATTGGAATATATTTTGTTTTACGCAGCAGTTACGGCAGGATTATCAAAAATTTGAATAAAGGAACTGAACTTAAATATATGAATTAACACTGTAATGGTGCTTTTCTTAGGAGACTTGATAAACAGCTACATATTTCTATTCAGTCGCCGCGGAGACACCTGAGAGGCATGGCAACGGGGCGAGGTGCGGCAGGTAGCACAGATAAGGGCCAACGACACCTTACCTTATCTAACCCTTAATTAAACCAATAGAAACACTCACGCACCGATTAAAACCATGCTTAGGTAACAAGGCGTGACGAATTTTCTCCACGCTTTTCGATTACAAAATATCGCCAAAGGGAGCACGTTAAGTCTGGCAGTTTCATTAGAGAAAAATACTAATTCTCACTTTGGGGTCACCGCGCTGAACCTAATCATTCGATAATAGAGAGTTTCGTGGGTTGACGCAAAATTATAAAAAAACGCAGATCACTGCCTTTCACTGTTGGTTTCAAATATAGAAAAATTTTTGTGTTTTACCTCCAATGCAAGTAAGGAAGAATACTTATATCAGTGTATATTTTGAGAGCGTTTCAAGAGAGGTGAAATTACTGCGTTTACTTAATGAAAGGTGGTGTTTCTATAAGTGACTACTACTACTACTACTACTACTACTACTACTACTACTACTACTACTACTACTACTACTACTACTACTACTACTACTACTACTACTACTACTACTACTACTACTATACTAATGTGACTATAGAATTGCCATCCTAGTAAATATGACTATAGAATTAAAAATCCTAGTTAGAATATGCACACACACACACACACACACACACACACACACACATAATGGTAATAAATAGAACTAAAAAATCAAACAACTCCACACACACACACACACACACACACACACACACACACACACACACACACACACACACACACACACACACACACACACACACACACACACACACACACACACACACACACACACACACACACCATAGATGGAAGTCACTCTGCAAGCAACGACGCTTGTAAATTCCAGTGGGACATATAGGTACGTGTGTATGTGTGTGTGCGTGCGTGCGTGTGTGTGTGTGTGTGTGTGTGTGTGTGTGTGTGTGTGTGTGTAATTCACCACGGTCGTCTGCTGGTCACCCAGCCAGTCTTCCCCATTACGGAGCGAGCTCAGAGCTCATAGACCGATCTTCGGTTAGGACTGAGACCACAACATACTCCACACACCGGGAAAGCGAGGCCACAACCCCTCGAGTTACATCCCGTACCTATTGTGTGTGTGTGTGTGTGTGTGTGTGTGTGTGTGTGTGTGTGTGTGTGTGTGTGTGTGTGTGTGTGTGTGTGTGTGTGTGTGTGTGTGTGTGGGTGTACCTTTACCGATCCTCGCCTCTATCCTCGGTGTGTGGGGAGCAGAGATCAGCTGACGGGAGGCCATACAACTTGACACTCTTGACACTTCCCAGATGGATGCTTGTTCAAATACGTCACTGTGCGATGTTCCTTTGTCTTTTCTTTATGTACGGAGTTTCCTTTCTCCTGCGCGTGACTGTTTTATTGTTTTCTTTATACTTTTTGTTAGCGTCGTCATTATTATGCCTTTTTCTATTTCTGTTCTGTTAATTTTCTTCATTTTTTGGGGTATGTTTCGTTATTCTCTTGCTATTTTGTCCGCTTCATCATTGTCCTGTTTTTACACTCTTAGTTTCTTTCTCTTTTGCAATGTATGTTTCATTGTTTTTTTTTTCTCTCTCTTTGTAAACGCTGTCACTCTCATTGTAATCTTCTATTTTTCCAGTGATAGTTTGGTTACTTTACTTCACTTTCTGTCGTATCTGCTTCACGGTTCTCCTATTTTCTCTTTAAACATATTCTCTTCTCTGAGTAATGTGCAATGGTAGGTGTACACTGCAATGATAACCTCTGTTTTATTAGTGTGGGTGTGTTAAGTGATGTGGTTTACGTAAATGTCTTGGTATGTTTTACACGACGATACAATGTACTTTTGAATCTCTTCCTCCAGAGTGGTTGCAAGCTGACGTGAAAAGGCCACATGAAAGCAAGTAATTATTAGTATCCAATCGTCCAGCGTGAGTCCCGCCTTCGAAGATCACCGTAATATTAGGAAAATTCTTATTCTGCACTATGATAAGAAACAGACTGCCGAGGCGTTGGGACGGGCCGGCTATTCATCAGCTCAACCAGTTTCTTTCACACGGCTCGGCAGGAAGAACAAAACGGCATTCCTCACGATGCAAAAGTGAAAATGAATGTGCCGAAAACAAGACAGGCAGAAAAAGGGATCTGTTCATAACACAGAACCGCCCACGAGGTTAATGAAGGATGAATGATGAAAGTCGACGTAAGAAAGGGAATGTTACGATTTGATAAGCTTGTGGAGCAGTATATTTTCATGCAGATTCAAATACAAATATTCATCGAGGTTTATTTTATTAAACATCATGTTCTCTTGAAAGATAAATTTGCTCTGATGAAATAACTGGAGACACTCGCCTCTCCCATTCTGTACTACATAAATTATCTTCATGCGTTCCTCTCACATCCTTTGATTGTATAATATTCTCTGAAAACATAATATTTTCGCATTATTTGCCACGTTATTAAACATATATTACAGTTACGTTCCTGGCCTTCTTTTTTTATCCAATTAAGTATACAGTTTTTCTTTTTATGTAACATATTCTTTTATGATGATAGGGTAGAGAACAGGTTTTCATAAATCGAGAAAATTTGCAATTATTATCCCTCGTTCATGAGCATACTAATTTAGCACAAGAGCTAGTAGTAACATATATATATATAAAAATTCCATTCCTTTCACACACACGCACACACACACACACATCCTCTCTCTCTCTCTCTCTCTCTCTCTCTCTCTCTCTCTCTCTCTCTCTCTCCTACCCTGCTGTATCACTCCCAGCCCTCCACAGCCTCCCGTTTCCCTCCCCTGCACACTACCGTCTAGAAGTGTTGGTTCCTGGGCGGCAAAAGGACCCATTAGTCTCCAGAACGAGGCACTCAGTCTCTCCATTATCTGGTGTCCGTCGCGTCCTTATTCGACGAAGGAGTAAAACTAATGGTACAAATAAGGTTAAGGTGAGAAAAAACGACTAGGGCGCTTTGGAGTTACTTTCCTGCCTTTCTCTCACCCTTACTCGCTCATTCACTTGGAGTTTCAATCGCCATCTCCTCACTTTGTCTAATTTCCATCTATTTAAAAGACGATTTTTCCTCCTTTGTCTCTCTATGTGTGTCTATCTGTCTCTTTTGTATGACTGTCTCTTTATCTGTCTTCTTTCCTTTAAAGCTATAATCATTCGCCTAATGATCTATTTTTTTCTCAAGTACCGCTATATTTCTAATTGTCATGAAACTGTTGACTTATATTTTTTTCATCCTTCCTTCATATCAAATTTATCTTCACTTGTCACACATCTAAGCCTTCTCTCTCTCTTATCCTTCTCTGTCTTTGATGTTCCTTCCATCATTCTTCTCTCCTCCGAACCAGCCGCTCCCTCTGCTTCTATCTTCACTTTACTCTTAATATAAATTGATCTCACATCTTCCTATTTAACCAAGCGTTCATCCTGCCTCATCGATCCCTTCTCGTGTCTAATCTCCTCCCCTTCATCTCCTTCACAAAGGCGAGTGATGGGTGAGGAGAGGGAGATAAGACCAGGTGAGGGAGAGGGATGGGAGAGGGTAACCTTGGCATCGCTAGTGTGACGACGCCTACGCGCGGCAGGACCATCCTCGGTGAAAGTATTGGTATCAGGTGGCACACTTACTGCCGCCTAACACAACAAACAGGAATACCAACACCGCAAGTCCTGTAATGCAATACTCCAAGAAAAACTCAACTCACACTTGTACTTCAAGTTAAGTTACATGTAAAAGACAGATGTTTGAGTTTGAATTACATGAAAAATGGCTTTCAGTATAACAATATGGATTAATTTCTATCACTGATATTAATTTTGCACGTACGAAAACTGGAGAATATAACCGTCTCTCATTATGGCAAGAAGGTATACACAACATTTACACGTGAAAAAAAACAACCTGAGTAAAGTACCAGAGTGAGGAGTTCCCTTATCAGCAGATGAAACCTAACTGAAGTAGTGCAAAACGCCATCGTCATTGCTTCACTGTGGACCCAGAAATGACACACAAAAAAAGTCTATAGCATCCTTCCACTTCATCTATGGGAGCCAATGTGTTTCATATTGTAGCAGATAAAATCAACAGAGTATAATGTGTCTTTAAGGTTCAAATGTTTGTATGAGGAAATATAGAATTCAAAATACACAGGCGCCAGAGCTACGTCGGCTACTGTAATGAAACATGGGCCTTCCTGTCTTCCTTACTGCGTGTGGGGTAACCTTGACAACCCACACGCCTTGACCATAAGAATGAATGAATAAAAGGTCCTGAATAATGGCGAGAGTCACGGTTTCATAACACAATAGTTGTTTTCCTTTAGTCCGTAACGAGTGGCAGGAGTGAGTGCCGCACAGTGGAGCAGTGGGCGTTATTCTGCCGTGCCTGTTTATTTCAGCAAGTTGTACTGATTCTTTTTGCATCAGTGTATAAGAAAGGCCACTGAAATTTCCTCCGAGAGAGAGAAAGAGATAGCAAGAAAAAAATGGTAAGAGTACTACATTTTAACTTTTGGTTTCACAACAAAGGAAAAAAAAAAAAATCCACTTCATGTATTAAATTAGCTCCACAAATTTGCCCCACCGATACCTGTACACACTGATGTTATTTAATTATACGTTTCTTGCGGAAAGTCCCGTTGGTTAATATCGAATCATTAATCGTATCAGCATTATTAGCATTGCTCCAAAAACATGTCCAACAAGCTAACGATCAATCAATACGCGGTAGCTTCCCCAAGGCTGAGAACAAAATAATGAGAAAACAAAACATTCACTTATTTGGAGCAGCGTCTGGTTGTGTTGGTGATAAGGCAGCTGCCCACAAAGACGGAGTGGTCACGAACCTCACTACCGTTATCAAGCAACAAGTGATTTACAAGGAAGCAGCAAAAAGAAGGTCTGTTATAGTAGAACAACACGCCTATTAAGCAACATGTGTAATTATTAAAGGGGAAAAAAAAGAAGATATGAAGCAAGATTACAGTTAATAAATAAGCTGGTTTGATAGATAAAAGGCAAGCGTTGAAGTACTCAGGTTACAGTAATCAGCAGCTCAAGAAACAAACATCTGCCAGTGTTGCTACTCAGTGGCCTCGCAAAAACCCCTTCCACCGCCGCCGGGAGAGTCAAGACAGTACGAAGAACAAAGAAAAGTCAGTCACCACCACGATGATATCTCTCCCGGAGTCAATTAATCATCGCCGCGTACTCTTACACTCACCACCATATAATTCATGATACGAGGCTCGCATACACACTTACGAAAGAAGAAGAAAGGAATTTTAATCACTGGAGTAATTAAACAGAGAAGTGAAACATGAATTCCCACGCCAATTATCATCAGAATGTATTATTATTATTGTTACTATTATTATTATTATTATTATTATTATTATTATTATTATTATTATTATTATTATCATCATCATCATAATTTTTATCATTATTATTATTAATATTATTATTATTATTATTATTATTATTATTATTATTTTCATTTATTTATTTATCTATTTTTTTTTATTACTGTTATCGAAATCCATGAGACGCCATCAAGGGAAAATCATTTATTGATATAGAACCAAGGAAATCCTTCTCAATAAATAGACATAAACATGAAGGCAAAAATAAAAATACTACTACTAATTGTTAAAGTAAAAGAAAATATACAAGAACATAAAAAGGATATTAATAACAATCATGAGAAACCAAATAAAACAATACCTCGGGAGATAACAAGGTGTGGTGAGCTGACTTCCATTCAACACTAACAAAACACTTAACAAACACATGTAAACCAACCAACATAAACATCTACAAACACAAATCACCGAAACACACACACACACACACACACACACACACACACACACACACACACACACACACACACACCACCATCACCACCACCACCACCAACAACAACAACAGAACCAGACTACCCTGAAACATAAGATTACAGTTACTGACACGGGGAAGTCACACAGGCGGACCAACTAAGGCAGCACTAGTGTACGTACGACTATCTCCCGTGGCAGCAAATAACACCAGTGACGTAAACCTAATGTCCAGCAGCCCAGCGCCGCGACAAGCCATGCAGCTCCTGATATGGTGGTAGGATGGAGAGTTAACCTACACGAACCGAGTCACCGTATTTATCACAGGACCTGCTGACCTTGCCACAAGAGTTAGTGCCGTGACCTGCCACCAGAGGTCACGAGGACAAGGGGGGAGCGGGTAACTCACTGATGGTAGGTAACAGATGAGAAGAGCTACGTGTTAGTTGTGTTGCAGTGTTACAGTGTTCACTTTTTAGTGTGTGTGTGTGTGTGTGTGTGTGTGTGTGTGTGTGTGTGTGTGTGTGTGTGTGTGTGTGTATTTCTATTTCTGTTTCTGTCTTTCTGTCTCTCTTTTTGTCTGCCTGTCTGCCTGCTTGCCTGCTTGCCTGTCTTCTGCCTGTCTGCCTGCCTGCCTGCCTGCCTGCCTGCCTGCCTGCTTGTCTGTCTGTCTGTTTGTCTGTCTACCTCCTTACCTGTCTGTCTATCTGCCTGCCTGTCTGCCTGTCTGCTTGTGTTTCTGTCTATCCGTGTGTCTGTTCTTCGCCTGCAGGTACAAATAAAAGATTAAGCTTTCCATGTCCAGGATGCGAACAAAATTGCAAACAAAGCAATCTCAAAAACTCTACACGAAAAACCAGACAAAAGAGCGATTCAGATAATTAAATAGTGGCCATGAATTTAATACTTGGGCTGACAAGCTTGCTAGATACGAGTGGAGGTGAAATAACAGGTCAGTGAGTGGTTCCAGCTCGTTGATTCTGTGGACGAAGTGAGAATGGAAACCTAACAGGAAGAAAAAGCATACAGAGAGAGAGAGAGAGAGAGAGAGAGAGAGAGAGAGAGAGAGAGAGAGAGAGAGAGAGAGAGAGAGAGAGAGAGAGAGAGAGAGAGAGAGAGAGAGAGAGAGAGAGAGAGAGAGAGAGAGAGAGAGTATAGAAACAATTAAATGACGAAAAAAAAAATATATTATACCATTTCTTATCACCTTTCTTTTAAAACCCACACAACACACCACTAGATACACACCTCTCTCATCCACTCGCCCACTCACTTACTCACTACCTCAGTCAATGTTAATGAAAGCAGTTGCGGGCGAGAGAGAGGGCGAGAACCTGAGAGGGGCGGCCCACCTTGCGGTTTACGGTCTTAAAGGCGTTAGTTTTCAGCCGTCGACTTATATGCATGTAGGGTTCAGTCGTCGCCCTTTTTTCCCCTCGCCCTCCCTCGCTGCCCGTGAAGGTGAGCGTCTTGGTGCACGGCAGTTTTTGTCTCTGGGTGAAAGGGGAGTTGGGTGACGGGAGGAGAGGACGAGAAGGGGCTGTGATGAGCAGTGAAAGTGACCACAGAGAGAGAGAGAGAGAGAGAGAGAGAGAGAGAGAGAGAGAGAGAGAGAGAGAGAGAGAGAGAGAGAGAGAGAGAGAGAGAGAGAGAGAGAGAGAGAGAGAGAGAGAGAGAGAGAGAGAGAGAGAATGGGTATCTTATGAAACAAATGAATGAATTGAGAGATACAAGACGAAAAAAGGTGAAATGAATAAAAGACTGCGAGAGAGAGAGAGAGAGAGAGAGAGAGAGAGAGAGAGAGAGAGAGAGAGAGAGAGAGAGAGAGAGAGAGAGAGAGAGAGAAACAGGTTTTTGCACATATACAATGAAGGAGGATATAAATACAATAAAGCCGCATCTTACAGTCACAATCCTCGGACATATTTAAAGATTATCACTATTTTCCCCCCACACGTAATCTAAACCTCACAACAACAACAACAACAACAACAACAACAACAACAACAACAACAACAACAACAACAACAACAATAATAAGCAACAACAACAACAACAACAACAATAACAACAACAACAGTGGAACCATGCGTGCTTTGGGATCCGCGAGGTCTCCAAGCGCACGGGTTCGAATCCTGTCCACGGTCTGAGTGTAGGTTGGGCTTCCTCACTCGGGGCAACGATTTCCTAGCGGGTGGGCTTTGAGATAGGAGGTACCACAAAAAGTACCCCCTTTAGCCCATAAATTCCCGTGAAAAGCCCACATGGTATAAAAAACAACAACAAAACAACAACAACTGCATTACCACCTCCACCATCGTCACCAAAAACACCAACACAAGTAACGCAGAGAAAAAAGAAAATAATAGAAAAAAAAATAAAAAAGGGACATGATATATATACATACATAAAATACACACAGTCAGGATAAAAACAAAATATTTTTCCTCAGTATAAAGTGGAGCAGATTTATTACCCTGAGAAGTAAGTTGATATTTCGTCGACCTGTTTCTTTCTTTCTTTCTTCCTCCCACTCCCTGTATGTTCTCTCTCTCTCTCTCTCTCTCTCTCTCTCTCTCTCTCTCTCTATTTTAGCAGGTGGTGCAAGTTTGATTCAAGATTAGTCATATGGTAATTTTTTCGTGCCTGTACGTATGTATGCATGTCTTGAAATTTAAAACTCCCTCATAATTTTTCATCTTTCACACTTGCTCAGCACTTTCTTCCCCTTGCCTAAAGTGTAAATGTATACATACACTCACGTTCACACACGCGCACACACACACACACACACACACACACACACACACACACACACACACACACACACACATCACACGTTCACATTCTCACAAACTTGACAAGAACGACAACAACATCTGTGTGTGTGTGTGTGTGTGTGTGTGTGTGTGTGTGTGTGTGTGTGTGTGTTTGTATATGATTGTGCATGCTTGTATGTGTGTGCGTGCATGTGACTGAGTGTGCATGCTAGGTGAATGCGTGCGTGCATATGTGTGTGTGTGTGTGTGTGTGTGTGTGTGTGTGTGTGTGTGTGTGTGTGTGTGTGTGTGTGTGTGTGTGTGTGTGTGTGTGTGTGTGTGTGTGTGTGTGTGTGTGTGTGTGAGAGAGAGAGAGAGAGAGAGAGAGAGAGAGAGAGAGAGAGAGAGAGAGAGAGAGAGAGAGAGAGAGAGAGAGAGAGAGAGAGAGAGAGAGAGAGAGAGAGAGAGAGAGAGAGAGAGAGAGAGAGAGAGAGAGAGAAACATCCCACCAGCCGTCAAATATAAGTCCCTCTCATCATTCTTGCATTCTTGAAGCAAACACCCTCGACCTGACATTCATTCATCTCAGCTTGAAATACACCTGGCAGACTCTCTCTCTCTCTCTCTCTCTCTCTCTACGTCAGTCCATTTTCCCTCCTGGTTGCGGTGGACACGCTTAGACGAGGCTGTAATGTGTTCCTCGCTGCATAGTGAGGAGGTGATGGTGACCTGCCCCCTCGCCAAGGCCTATCTCACCTGCATCGGACGCCAGGTAATGGAGTTGAGGCGGGGGAGCTTCACCACATTGCCTCATAACGCCGCCAGGAAAACTAGTTCGTGCGGAGGTTAGAACGGTTTGGCGCATTAAGGGACCTGAAGTGATAGAAATTAAATGTTTTTGTTCCTCGTGTCTTTTGGTATATATCTGCCAGGATGAGTTAATTAAGTCGTTGTCTAGCGATCTAGGTTGCGCTATAAAGATAATGCCTGTGGGGAGGTTAGTGGTGATAGAGAAACCTCACACACACTCACACACACACACACACACACACACACACACACACACACACACACACACACACACACACACACAGGTCATGAAAAAATAACACGTACTCTTACAAAGAAAATCGTGTCCACCATTAAATATCTAACACAGCACTAACCTTTCTCATTGCTGTTTACCACCACTATCCTTCCTCTGACTGTCTTTCCGCCAACATTCCCAGCCACCAGTGCATAGGTCCTCCCTTATCGACCAACACTGTGCCACCCCCAACAGTTTCATACTGCATTTAACTCCTTTCTCTTGAGGCACACCACCCGTGGGGAAGCCATGGGTCACTGTCTCTACTTGGCGAGGGCGTCACCCCATCCCACTTGCATAGCCTCACTGTTCTTCGTCACCATCGCACACTGTACACATCTCCACACCACGGGCATCATATAATAGGCTTTACACTATCTCCACCACTATCAGAAAATCGCTCTTGCACCAGAGATCACCGCTACCATGGAGACCATTACAGCTACTCTCGTAAAAGCCCCACAGCCTTGCCAGGAAGGAGGCGGGGGTGGCAGACTGTCCTCCCTGCCATGCTTATAGCGCTTATCAAGGCATAGATCGATTCAAAAGAGTCGGGAAGCTCTGCAGGAGGAGAACTGCAAACCATTTTCTCTCCTAACGTCTGAATATATTGCTCGGCGTTTAGGACTCGCTGGTACACGAGGAAAACGTAATATCGGTTACCTGATATCTCAGAGGTGAATATCAAAGTCTCTACCTTAATAAAAATGTTCTTTCTCTTGGAGTTTCTTTATAAGACATTCTCTTAGCTTTGTTTGAGTCGCAGCGTGAAAAATAACCAACATGACACGAGAATCGATTGCATAAAGCGCAATACAACACGTCTCACCTCGCAAGATTTACTGCCTTGTGTTTGACTCCAGGCGAGGCAGAATAATCCATCACAATCCATTTTATTCCCACACTGCAAAAACACATTAAATGAAAATTTTAAAGCAAACATCTTAAAATGTGAATTACGTACATCACCTATTTCTTAATTTTATTTTTCAGAACAGGATACGAAGGAAAAATGTTTGCAAAAAATATATATTAAGAAAATAAATCAAATCTTGTAATAGCCTGTGAGAAACATGTAATTAGAGCAAAATAAAAGCAATACAAAAACAAAGAAAAAGCAAGCAACGCTCATCCATCAACAATAAAATATGGTGAAGGAAATACAAAGAAAAAAAACTGATTGATCTTCGCCCAGGTGCGTCTGACTCCTTTACTAAGAGAGGCAGATTAATCAGTAGGTGAGAAAAATGTCAGTCGGCTGACAGGGAGATAAACTGTACCTTAGTGAAATTTTACTGAGGAAAACCTGAGTGACGAGGCGAGAGAGGCGAAGGACGGGCCAAGATAGATTACTTTGAAGAGGAACTGCGAAAAAAAGAGAGAAAAAAATGAAGTAAAAATAGGTAGGGAGGTAAAAATTTTCTCTCTCTCTCTCTCTCTCTCTCTCTCTCTCTCTCTCTCTCTCTCATGGGAAATACCTGAAATACTTTCCTTCATTCCACCTTTAGATCTGACTCACTTCTCTCGAACTTCCTCTCACCAATAAAAGAAAAAAATGACTGAAAAAAAAGCAGAAATAAAAGCACGTAAGAGGTTAGCGTCTGCACGAACACCGTCAGCCTCTCACCACCCACTGCCACAGCCAGCCGGACTTACACCACCCACTCCACCTTCTCAGGACCTCATCTGCACTTCATCACACAGTTTGAGTCGATTCATATGACCTACTCTAGCCATCGAGACCTCCTGCGGACCTCTCCCAGTTCTGCCTCCGGCCCTGCAAAACTCACCAACAGAGTGCAGGCGGCAAGATATGGACCGACTCTCTTACAGAACTTTAAACATGTGAATTCTAAGATAAGTGAGTTCTCGATGCAATGAGGTTAGTGTGTTAAGAATCGTGTGTTTAACTGTACTCGGATCATCCTGGAAATATTCACAAATACTGTTTATTAGCTTTGTATTACCTTTTATTATTTTTCTGCTAACTAATATCTATTATACAAATTATTTCAGTCCTGTTGCTATTATCTATATCACATGACATAGTTATCAAAAAATATTGTATATGGACTTTTCTATTTGTATATATTCTCAGTTTCTTCTGGCTAAAATTTGCATGATTTTGTTCCTTTGTTCTTGTTACTGTTGCTGAGATGGTGTTAGTTATCAAATCTGAACATAAAGATTATTCATAAACACATGTTTATAAGTGAATTAATTCATTTTCTTCTGTTATTTTTATAATGTGTATATCTACGAACCTTTCTCTCGTTGCATTTACTTACATTTTCCACTAGACGACATTACTCCAAACTCAATACTCAATTTACATATGAACGAAGACTTAATTCACAAACCAATGTCTTTCGCAGTACGTTTCTTCCATTTTCTCATTCAGCCATCTCTTCCTCTCACTCTGCTCTCTCTCGTCACTAGTGTTGCAAGTCATGAAGGCGGCAAAGCACTGCGCCTGCCAATCATCCGAAGTGTCACCCGCAGTACCAGTTTTAATATTGATGCCTAAACATTACCAGGTGGCCGCTGCTTTCATTGTGTGACCTCGATCCATGGGAAGCATTCTGAGCGACACTGGCATCCACAGGTACGACACACACACAAACACACACACACACACACA
>NC_059269.1:4376128-4433628 GCF_017591435.1 Portunus trituberculatus | reverse complement strand
ACACACACACACACACACACACACACACACACACACACACACACACACACACACACACACACACGGCAGCCTCCCAGCTTCGTGACAATAGACACGTATGGCCAGAATTCCTCGCTATTCCCTGTTGCTTCCCGCACTATTAACGATATTTAGTCACAAAAAACAGCATTCTCTTACACTAAAAATCCTTCAATATTTGTGGCTTGGAGCAGGACAGATAATATGACCATTACTCATCTACCGAAAATACTAAAAAGAAAATTCTCTCTGGCAGTAAATTTTCCGGTAAATAATCATCCATCATCGTAAGCTTTCCCGTCACCATCTCAGAGTGAAAGGTGTACAGCGTCTGCCTGATATAAATCCTCATAGCGGCGTGATAATCATCGTCACCTCCTTTCTTTCTATAAAATACTGACACTTCTTCCATACACATAAACTTCCTTTACATCACGCTCGCCACCACTGTCCCCTTCCACGAGCAGATGAATTATTACCGATACATCAAACGCTAAAACTAAACTACGAAAAATAGATACTAACCACTGCACATTGAAAGGTTTCTATAAAAGGTGCGAGTCTAAATTGACGTATAATTAATTCTTCGCTTTCCATTCCTTTAACCCTCTCAAGTCGCCGATCTAAGTCAAATTACACGGCATCACACTCCCTTCCCTTCCACACACACACACACACACGTTCCTCTCCCTCGTTATTTGCCTTTCACCTACCTTTTCCATCTTCATCAGCGTGGAAGAGGATAGTGTGTCTCTCGCCCTGTTTCGAGCCGCGACATTAACCGTGTTTGTGTTTGTGTGTGTGTGTGTGTGTGTGTGTGTGTGTGTGTGTGTGTGTGTGTGTGTGGGAAGGGGTGGGGGACTTAAGCACGCACATCTACGCAATATATCAGGCCTCGATAGCATACACTCGTGTGATCTGCTTTACACCTGATCAGCCATCTCGGTCATTTCTCTCAGTGTCAAGGTGGTCGCTGCTGCATCTGATACTTTGCTCACCCATGCCCCGCTTTGGCTGGTCGCGCGCCTCCCAGCCCTATCCTGTTCTGTTCTTCCCTCGTCGCTGCTTCTATGTGGAAAATGAAAGAGAGAGAGAGAGAGAGAGAGAGAGAGAGAGAGAGAGAGAGAGAGAGAGAGAGAGAGAGAGAGAGAGAGATACTAATGACATAATCAGACAATAAAAAGAGTAACGTATTTAAACAGTATCAGTAGAAGCATGAAATCAAACTATACAAGAGAGATATAAAGAATGAAAAGGAAAAAAAAAGGAAGGAGATATAAACTTGAAGAGCTAAGAGACACAAACTCACACACACACACACACACACACACACACACACACACACACACACACACACACACACACACACACACACACACACACACACACACACACTGGCCGCCACCATTACGTCCCCGACGGCGTGCGGCACGAGGAGAGGGCTGGGGGGGTCGTCGCAACCGCCACCTGCACTTCTCCACTGGCCACCTGCGGGTCGGCGGGTTTGGGGAAGGCGGCAGGGCGGGGGGAGCAGGATCGAGGCTGGTGTGTGCTGCTCATGTCAACGGGGCGGGCGGGGCGGCCTCATGGACAGTGGGGGGCCGCAGGGCACGAGGACGGACGGCAGACTAGACCTTGGGCGGCAGGACCCAGACATGCGGGTCACCATTGCGGAATACTCTATACCTTAGTCTGTCTGTACCTCCCGACACAAGCCACCGACACTGTACTACCGAGAATATCAATTTTTGTTTCTTTTTGTCTTCTGCGTTAGAAAAAGGCGTGTGTAGGGTCATGTCCTTAAGGCGAGAAAGAGAGAGAGAGGGGGGCATTGGGAGCGGAGAGAGAGAGAGAGAGAGAGAGAGAGAGAGAGAGAGAGAGAGAGAGAGAGAGAGAGAGAGAGAGAGAGAGAGAAAAAAAACATCTCCCTGCATGTGGTCATAAAAATGTGCTTCTGAATACAAAGAAGAGTGTGACTTCCTTTACAAAATATCTGCGCTTTTCTCCTCCCCCATTAAAATGTCCATTAAAGCAAGCCGCGCGGCGCGACATGACTGGACACAGGCTGGAGATAGGTGAGGGGAGGGAGGGAAGGAGGAAAGGAGAGAAGTAGGGAAGGAGAGGAGGACGGGAGGGAGTGAGGTAGACGTAAGTAGGAAGAAAGATGAAAGGAGGGGAGGAAGAGAGGGAGGAAGAGGACATTTTAAGGAGAATATGTAGGGAAGAAAGTAAGGAGGAAATAGAGTGAGGCTGAAGAAAATTAGTTAGGTAATGACGTAGGCAAGAGGAGTGGCGGGAAAGAGCATGATAGTGGTAGGGCGTGTGAAGCTGGCTGGAACACCTGCTGCCTCGCCTGCCGGAAATGCCAAGTTAATTCCCGTCATGAATAACCTTAGCCCTTAGGTCATCCCCATCCACCTCCTTCACCGTGACACCTCCTGCTCTCACCTCCCGTACGCTTGTGATCTTTGCACTTTGATCCACACCATTTCAAAGTCAGGTTCATATGATGGTTTCTATTAATGAAACAGAATTTCTCTTTAATTATCCCTATGAAAACTCTCGAGAACACCACAGCAACTTTCACTTGAGGCTCACAAATAATCTTACTGTTATTTTCTATTAGTCATGTTTTTCTCCTTATCTATTAATTTTTCTTCCTTCTCTCGTTAAACCTACCCAGTGCCTGCATTCTTTCCCCTTCATTCACCTTATTTCTACTTTCCATTTCCCTTATTCATTATTTCTCCCACAACTCATGATTGTTTTCCTCTTCCTTCTCTCCGTTCAGTTGTCCTCTTACCTTCAGCACCTTCATAATCATAAGACACGTTTCATAATTTTTTGTAACCAGAGAAAAAATAAAGATTAAAGATTAAAGATTGAAACTGGCAAGACTTGACAAATTTACAGAGAAAATCACAGTTACATCGAAAATAAAATAAGAAAAGAAGAGAGAAGAAAAGAAGAAGAAAAGAAGAGATGATAGTGGTGAAGATGATAATGATAATGATGATGAAAGCGATGATTTTGATTTCTTTACTGTTTCAGCAAGGAAAAGTCTGCGCCATTCAACAGAGACCACTACATAACTTTCGCATATACAAAAAAGAGTCAGAAATTAGAAAAAAATAACGAAAACAACAAAATATGAGACCAGATCGCCCCAAAAACATGGTACAACACTTTATCTAGCTCATTTCACGCATTATACGATTGGACACTAAAACCTTCCATCTTTTAGAAAACGAGAACTTCAACTAAAATGAACATCCAACGATGACAAAGGGATGAATCAGCACAGTTAGACGACAATGGTGATTCTCTGTTTCTTTTCATCACCATTCGAGTTCCTCAATTTGTCATTCCACTCGCACTCGTGGCCTTGGGAAGACAAAATGATCTGATTGTTGATTAATATTACTCCTGCATTCCTTTGTATTCGAGAACAGCACGTGGGAGTACCTAGTGGCCTGGATGTCCGGAGGGAGAGAAGGGAGAGCAGGACACTGAAGGGGAGCTCTGGGCAGAAAAGCAGCCGCCTGATGCCCCGAGGTGTGTCTGGGTTGTTACTGCCTCAGGTGTTCTCCAGGTGAGGCCCAGAACGTGAGCTTCCAGGTGTGTGAGGGTTAGCAAAAAGCATCCAACGCTTATTGTGAAATTTTAATCAGATTCACGCGAGTCACCGCAGTGCCCTCTCACGACGCAAAAGGAGTAGAATATTAGTGAAGGGAAAACAATGAGTATTAAGACACGGAAGATGAAAGGGTCAGGGAAGAAAAACGCACCGAGGTCATAGGTCAAGTTAAGCAGGTAGATCACATTTTCTCTTGGTCATAATCAGTCTGTACCTGAGGGGAGGAGCGGCGCCCAGCCCTTGTGAGTGGCGGCGGCCAAGCCCACCCGCGCCGCCCATGCTGTACCGTCCCGCCCGCCCACACACTCTCCAACTCACACTCTCCTCTCCACTTCACCTACATGCTGATGACACACGCGCGCGAGCATACACACACACACACACACACACACACACACACACACACACACACACACACACACACACACACACACACACACACACACACACACACCAGGATCTCGCCTGGAGCTTAGCAATACTCTGGTCCTCCCCACTACCGCCCCTCCTCACCCTTCCCCTGGCACGCTGCATTCACTCCAGCACCAACAAGCACATGTCGTTTGGCACACAGACTGACAGATATAAAAGCAGTCAAATCCCTCCCGCTGTGATGATGTTAAGAGAAAATTTTACAATGCACACTCAAAAGAAAGTTCTTGTCTAACATTATAATGTGTGTGTGTGTGTGTGTGTGTGTGTGTGTGTGTGTGTGTGTGTGTGTGTGTGTGTGTGTGTGTGTGTGTGTGTGTGTGTGTGTGTATGTATATATATATATATATATATATATATATATATATATATATATATATATATATATATATATATATATATATATATATATATATATATATATATATATATATATATATATATATATATATATATATATATATATATATATATATATATATATATATATATATCAATACAGATGAAGCACATTTACATTTCCTCAATTTGCATTTAAATTGCATGTACTATACTTCCAAGTGTTTGCACCATAATACAATACATTATTAAAATGTATCTATTATTATTATTACCATTATTATTATTACTATTATTATTGTAATTATTATTATTATTATTATTATTATTATTATTATTATTATTATTATTATTATTATTATTATTATTATTATTATTATTATTACTACTACTATTATCATCTTCATTATTATTACTATTATTATTATTGTTGTTATCATATTCATTATCATCATCACCATCAACGATATTCATTCTCTTTTCATTAAGTTTTGATCATGCTTTTAATTATCAATACTCTTTTGATTATATATATATATATATATATATATATATATATATATATATATATATATATATATATATATATATATATATATATATTAGGGAAAACTAACAAAAATATGAAAAAAATGTAATGTCCTCCAGGCATCCAAGTATTTTGTGAGATGAATAGAAAAAAAAATAACCTGGATTTCAAATGACGAATGAAAACAAAGCTATTTTGGTACATATATAATTTTTTTTTTTATTAAGGGCAAACAAACAGTCAAAAATAGAGAAGAAAGTCACGTTGATTTTTCATATAACTCATTGGCTCTTCAGTCCAGCGACCACCATAAGTTTTGCTTCTACTGTTGATGGTGATAATGATGTTGATGCTATTACAATAATGACTGGAGCAACAACACCGTCATCTATAAAACTACTAAGAAAAATCGAAAGAAAAAAAAACGAAAATAAAGAGGAAAAAAAGCAATGTAACAAATAAAACACCGCTAACATCAATAACAACAACAACAACAAGAGGCAGCAGGCGGCACTGACAGACAGCGTAAGTGGACGCGGGCGGGGCGGCGGTATGAAGTACGCGTTGGTGCGTCGTCGGTACACCGAAGAGACTGCCAGCTCGCCTACGCCCGGGTCGCCCGCCGCTCTAATGGACTCTGCTCGCTCCTGCTCCCTCCAGGCAGACCACCGACCCACCAACCGACCGCCTCCCGACCAACATGCACGCTGCCGACCCCCTCACCCTGACTAGACAAGACGCGGCCGCAATTAACTTGATATACTGTGGCCTAATGTGTTTCCAAACTGGATTTTTCCGTCTGCACCTCTTGGTCCGATAAACCATCTATTTGTTGCATGTAACTGATTACCCGCGTGGCAGCGTTCCCGCGACGAGGCGCCGGGTTATTAGGGACCGGCAGGACCTGACTTGGGGACGCTGCGGACATCAAAAGTGAGAGTCGAAGGCCAAAATAGAAAAATGTCGAGAGATATTCCCAGTTGCGGTAAACATGCAAACCCGGCACGCGAGATATAATTCCTGCACAATCACCCACCAGCCAGCAACCCTTGACATTAGGCTCCTCTAATGAGATGCACATCCCGCCCTTCACTCACTCACGAGTCTGCAACACGCTCCGAGCCAAGGTTTCCCTTTTCCAAATTACAAATCCTTCTGAGGTAAGTAAAGGGCGGGAGGGATTCACTATCTTTTCTCCAAGTCCTTTAACTGTAAATAAAATTATTGTTAAGAAAGAATTAATTTACGCTCAGTTTCCTTCGAATGACTTTTCTTTTCCTGACAATGGCATGGCACGAAGGAGGAAAGAGTTGCTGATAAAGCACCGTGGGAAAAAAGAGAAGAACAAACTGGCTTACAAATAAAGAGCTAAGAGACTGGAATAGACTAGTGATCCTGTTGTTATTGTGGAGCCAATATATAGTTTTAAAAGATAAAATTTATGGCGATAATAAGTGGTACAAGTATGTGTGCTTGACATGTGTAGACCTAATGGCTTCTCTTATGAGCAAGTGACATTTTCCTTGCTACTAATAACGATGTACTCAGACATGTGGCTAGCGATAAGTGTCAGCAATTAGCTACACGAAGCCAGGAGATATTACAGCACTAATACTTCATTAAACAACACTCTCCTACCCTTCACCCGATTCATCTTACCAAGGGGAGGATCAAGCACACTTGGATGACATCAAGGGACGGTGGATGGAGGTGACTAAGCATCAAAACTATTGCGTATGAAGTGGTTTTACATCCACATACCCACCCACCCACCCACACTCACACTTACACACGGGAGGTCAGGGCGAGGTACCCGAGTGCCAGCAGGTGTGAAGAAGAGCAAGAGATTTATCCTCCTCAATAACATGGAAGAGAAAATTGTGATGAGTCGTCCGTGACCAAACCAGCGTGTGGCAAGGCAAGGTGAGCCGCGGCGCACTGTTCTGCCACGCAAACATACAAATCGATTGTTCTGGTGGTGCTCAGCATGACTAGATTCAGATACTTTGTCCGAATGGAGAGAGAAAGAGAGAGAGAAGAAAAAAAGGGGCGGCAGAGTTCATGTAGGTTATCTGTGAGCATATTCATGTCTTACTGTCTGTAAAATATCTGACACACACACACACACACACACACACACACACACACACACACACACACACACACCCTATACCCTTGCCTGTGATTGTGATGTGAGATATTCTACAAGTGTGTAATATACAAATACATACATACATACATACACATATGCAAACATTTCTATATAACCTTCCTGTAGGCGCATCCAATTTACGTGACCTTGAGAGAATGAGCAGAAAGGAGATCAGTTCGCAGTCTTTAGGTTACCAGGAAAGAGGTAACCACTTCCTCCCGAGCTTTCACAGAAGGATGTCAATAATTCGTTCTCCTGCCAGCACGCGGAAGGTCTTGTGTATTCTGGTTTAGTTTCCAGGAAGGACACAACATTCACTATGCACTCAATACTTGTAAGGATGTCGTTTTTATTTGAAAAGGAGAAAACGCTTCCTTGATTAGATGTTTTTCTGACTCTCTCCTCGTTTCATCCAAGGTAACAGGAAAAAAATGTTAGGCTTAAGTCTCCCTGCGGCGCACACCTGTGTTTCCTTGGCCCCGAGGGTGAGCTTTTTTTTTCCGCCATCCAGGACTCAATAAGATATTCACTTTAACTTTCACTGACTCCTGCAAGGATATATTTGTACTATGCAATGGAAAAATTACCATGTATTAGTAGCATTAAGGCCTTCCACGGTAAAAAGGGCAGAGAGAGAGAGAGAGAGAGAGAGAGAGAGAGAGAGAGAGAGAGAGAGAGAGAGAGAGAGAGAGAGAGAGAGAGAGAGAGTGTGTGTGTGTGTGTGTGTGTGTGTGTGTGTGTGTGTGTGTGTGTGTGTGTGTGTGTGTGTGTGTGTGTGTGTGTGTGTGTGTGTGTGTGTGTGTGTGTGTGTGTGTGTGTGTGTGTGTGTGTGTGTGTGTGTGTGTGTGTGTGTGTGTGTGTGTGTAAAGAGAGCAGAGTTACGGCACAGTCCCCGAGGCGTCTTCCTTTGCGACACCGATGATCAAAAATAGAAGGGACGAAAGTGAATAAATCTCACATAGAAAATGGTGTATGGAGGAGCACAGTGCATGGGGATTACGGCAAATTACTGGCATCCTGTATGACAATGCAAGGCTCCTTTTGCCCTCTGCCGACCGCGTCCCAGGAAGAGGGAGGGGAGGAGGGAGGGAGAGAAAAAGAAAAGAAAAAGGAAAGACATGTAAAAAAGAAAGAAAAATAAATATATCTGGTTTTCAAGACTTCTCCGTGATTGTGAGCAATTTAGTGAGGGAGGGAGTTTACATGAAGGGCTTAAGTGAATGGTTATGATATGTACCGCCTTGAAGGGAAGTTCATCTCACAGTGTTGGAATGTACGAAGGATGGAAGGACGGTCAGTGTTTACGCAGTCACGGCCGAGGATAAGGATACTCTCACGATTGATTGAAGGAGGAATTTCGTAGTGTTTATTTACATTTAGTTTGAGTTTTTGAGCGCATTTCGTTACTTATAAAGATAACTGAACTTCCAGCGACCGTAACCCGGGAAATTAAGTATATTTTAAAATCTAGTAATAGTAATACGCATATGAGAGCAACACTATAGGCGGACAATGTATTTCCACATACAAACGGAACAAGACGGTTACATTTACGGTGACATAAACACTTAACAAAAATTCAATTAGATAGAATAATAAATGAAAAACAGCAACCTTTTTAATCCTAACTAGTCCAATTGTTTCCATCACACTACACTAGACCATTACAACAAGACTAACTGCATTTCAAGGAAGAAAAGTTAAAATTTACGGTAATTTTATATGTGGTTGTGCATTATAGATATGTCAAGAATAAATGAAAAAAACAACCCTTATTAATCTTAACGTCCATTTGTTTCCATTACATTAAACCAGACCATTTAAGCAAGACTAACTGCATTTCAAGGGAAGAGAAAGTTAAAATCCACAGGTAATCTTATGTGGTTGTGTATTATAGGTATGTCAAGAGTTCTGTGTGTAGGGAGTAAGCAGAGTCGCAGGAAAAAGTACAAGAATGGGATAATGACTCGGTACTGGCAGACTAGTTTGTGATTCAGTATTCTTTAATATTTAAATTTCCGGCAGCTTCCTTTTTTCCAAGTTTGTCTAAATTACACTACGATGTTCTGATGTTCAGGATACGAACCAACAATCACCCATTCATCTACCAACTACAACTCTTCCATTCCCTTCTTCCTCATCTCCCCCCACCCACACAATGCAATATGTATACAATGGAAGGAAAGAATGTATGCCTATGGAGCTTGAAATTGAAATGTGGCGGAGAGAAACAAGACCTTATACCAACGCGGCCCTGTGATGCCGGAAGAGACTCAGAAATGCATTTTTTTTAAGGAGAAAGGCTTTGTTAAATTAGAACAGTTTCTCAAGTTAATATTTTCTGACCACGTGGCTATATTGATGATCTTTATGGAAGGAAGATTTAGGATTGAAAATGTAACTATCATAAAAAAAAAAAAAAACGCGCGCACACAAAAAAAAAAAAAAATCACAATATAAAATTCTATTCCAAATTATCTATAAAAAAAATGAAAACTAAACGAAAAATAAATAAAAAGAAAATATACAAGCAACACATTCACCCATACACCCGCCAACACACACACACACACACACACACACACACACACACACACACACACACACACACACACACACACACACACACACACACACACACACACACACAGAGATAAACAGATAATTCATTGACTACAAAATGCATATTAAAATCCCTTAATTAACAATGAAAACTCTATGTGGTATAAATTACATAATATTACCTAGTTGTAGTTCATAGCGCAATGATACTCCGAAACAAAGCCTTAATATCTAGTCACGATACTAGTCAAACAACCACAGAATACCATGAATAATCTTGCATCTCACATCATTACTTACATTTCCACTAAATATATCTTCCAAAGAGCTGATCGAGTAATGACCTCTGATTTGTTGATTCACGGGACAGTTCTCTACAATATGTCTTTCTCTCTGGATTGAACCATAAGCACACAAACGTTCCTCCACCTGTGACCCCGCCCGCGCCTATTCCATGATGGCTATTGAGTGCCCTGAAACCCTGAACCTTGCGAACGAAACTCTGTGGAGATAATTTATTACACATTTTACTCTATACACGTCATGCACTGCCATCATGGGATTAATATCTCTGTATACATTGCACTTAGATATTCCTCACATCAGTAGACACACACACTCACACACACACACACACACACACACACACACACACACACACACACACACACACACACACACACACACACACACATCCAGGAAGTAAAGAGAAAAAGAGAAGGTTTGCAATACGTATGCAGGACACACCACGAGTCTTGAGATGAGGGGGACGGAGGACGGGGCAGGATCTCGTTGCTGAGGAGGAGGAGGAGGAGGAGGAGGAGGAAAAAGGAGGAAAAGGAGGAGGAGGAAGAAGAGGAATCAAGTATAATGTATGAGTAAGATATGGATGAAAAGTTGAGTAAAGAATATAGAATACAATATAATGAAAAACAGAGAGAGAGAGAGAGAGAGAGAGAGAGAGAGAGAGAGAGAGAGAGAGAGAGAGAGAGAGAGAGAGAGAGAGAGAGAGAGAGAGAGAGAGAGAGAGAGAGAGAACACACAACAAACTAAATTGAAGGAAAACAAAAATAAAGAGTTTGCCCGGAATACACAGACGAAGAAAAAGAGAACAAAAGCGAAATGCACAAGAAACATAATGAGAGAAAACAAGGAAAAGATAATGAAAAAAATGCAACAGAGAAAAAAAATTGAACTGGCGAGAGGAGGCAAGATTCATTTGACCAGAGCCATAAGCATCAACATCCGGGATCAAGGAGGGAAGGAGAGAGAGGAGAAGAGAAAAGAGAATGAAGAAGAAGGACTCCTCTTGGGATGGGGCTATAAGAAAAACAGAGATTGAAGGATATTAAGTAATTGAAGATAAGAAGTATTTATTTTAACAATTTATTTACTTATATTTTTAGATATTCAATTACTGCTTGTCTGATTTATTAACTTATTTAACTTTACTTTTGAGGAAGGATATCGGAATGCAAAAAAACGATAAAGGTGAGATGAAACTTTTATTTTTTCATCTCGTAAGGAAATTATGCAGAAGAGGAACTGGAGTAGGAAGGAAGGGACGAAAGAAGGGAAAGGAAGGGTTGAAGTGAAAAAGAGAGTGCGGAAGAGGTAGATAACAAGGGAACAGAGAAACACAACGGAAGAGAGGAACAAAAGGGGGATGGAAAAGGAAAGAGTGTGAGAGATGAGACAGATAGGACGGGAAGAAGAGAACGGACGAGAGGGTGGGGGAAAATAATATGTATAGAAGAGAGGAAGGGAGAAAGTATAGGGAGAAAACTGTGTGAAGGAGGAAATGGGAAGGAAGGGATGAGATGGGAGGAGAGGAGGATAAAATATACCTCTGAGAGAAAGATCTGTAGGAGAGAGAGGAGGATGGGGAAATGAAAGTCAGAGAAAGATAATGGTTGAAAGGAAATAGAGATACAAAGAGAAAAATGGAATCATTCATGGGGAGTAACTAAAGTGAAAGCTGAACAGTAAAACAGAGGTATACTAGATTAAACAGAAGGTGAAAGAAGGGAAGGCAAGAGGAGGGGGGACTTAAGAAGTTATACAAAGCGACAGAGGTCACAAGAAGATGAATGAGGGAAAGGAAGCAATAAGGAGGAGGAGGAGAAGCACCGCCCAGTACACTGCAGCACACTAGCAGCACCTTCAGAGCATCTCACGCTTCTCCACTCAAACACAACACGATTACTGCACGACAAAGTACACAACACACTTCCTACTTCCCTCACCTCACTGGTCCACCAAGGATCCGCTGTAATTGGCTGATTTAGCAATTGTAAGTAGTGTTGCCTTACCGAGTGCTGGGCAAGTCCAATTCTGACCTTGTGGTGTTCAGCTCATCTAGTTACACATCACCTTCCTTGCTTCATTCCCACGACCTTGTCTCACCTAGTACGACCGTTCAGCACTAAATTTTGGTTGAAATGTGGCTGAAATTTTGCATGTGCGGACTGTGTATATTTCATGGGATTTAAACGAGTTGTCAGAAACGTAGCCATGTGGATAATGAGGGAGAGTAAAGTAGGTAGCTGAAAAAATGTTGGATTTAATTTGATTTTATTAGTTAATTACGTTAGAATCATACAATAGATAGGTATTCAGTACAAATGTCAATGCTTCCTTTTGATGTGTTCTAGTAGAGTGTGAGAATGGAAAGGTTACGTCAAGGATGAATCTTCCTGAACTATTTCCATCTCTTCTCTCATTCATAGATCCACTATTTCATGTAGCTCTCGTCCTACTGCTGGTGTGTATCCGCGCGTGCCGTCGTGTCTCTTGAGTGCGGGAGTTCCTCGTGGCACACCCTAAATTTGTTGTAGTAAATCATGCCGACAATGATTTACGGGCTTTCGAACTAAACTATGTAACTCATTTGAAAAGAACGGCAAACTAGTGCACTCGCTGACTAATGTTAGATAATAGATCAATAACGTAGAGGCGAACACACACACACACACACACACACACACACACACACACACACACACACACACACACACACACACACACACACACACACACACACACACACACAGGAGACTCAAATGCAAGAAAACTAATGTTAGCATCCTCTACTAATGGTCCTCTTTGGTACAAAACTCACCTACTCGCCACCCGAAAACAGTAATCAAAACAGCCCTCCCCCTTGCCTCTAATTGGCGCACCCACTCCCCTGCGCTCCCCAATTACCACTCTGTTAAACACTCGCCTCTCGGTGCTGCTTTGGGGCCTCGGTACCTCCTCCCCGCACACTGTTTACCTCAGAATAACCTCACGACTTCGCGCCCACACCACCTCAGCTCAGAACGGCCCCACGCGGAAGGAAAACACAACGCCAAGCTCACCCCTCCGCAAGACCGATAATCCTGGTCCTCACACGTGAAGTCAAGACCATGGTGGGAAGTGACGCGTGGGTCTGTCACTCCTAGCGTCGGAACTAATTTGGAAGTGAAATGTTCTTATCAGTTGTGCTCGTCGGCTTAGCTTCTCCAAGGGTAGGTTTTGGTTAACATGCGTTTGCTAACTCTATTCTCTGTCTCTCTTTCTCTCTTTCTCTCTCTCTCTCTCTCTCTCTCTCTCTCTCTCTCTCTTTCATGTACTGCAAGAAGGTATGCTTGTGTGATGGGTTTATCGAGCAGTGACAGGTAGTATCTCTGCTGATGTCTTCATTGTGGTGACCGAAGCAGCATAATGTGTGTGTGTGTGTGTGTGTGTGTGTGTGTGTGTGTGTGTGTGTGGCGATGGTAATGATAATACTGTTGGTCACTTTTTACATATCTACAAAGATAACAGACTGTGATAAGTGTATTATTTTCTTACGTGTGACTTTCGTAGTCTCTCTCTCTCTCTCTCTCTCTCTCTCTCTCATGCACCTTGTCTCAACTCAACTTTAAACAATTACGGCCGCCTTTCCTACACACACACACACACACACACACACACACACACACACACACACACACACACACACACACACACACACACACACACACACACACACACACACACACACACACACACACACACACACACACACACACACACACACACACACACACACACACACAACGTATCCCTTTCTCAGTCATCTTTCCCTTGCAAACTACCTTTCACCCTCCACTTCTCGCCCCTCTCTATTCCCCACACTCCGCGCCACGACAGGTCACGAGCCCTACGACAAACTGCACACACTCCCCCGCATCCCTGCCCGCCAGCCTCCCGCCCTGTGTCCAAGAAAGGGGATCATTAACCTGAGAAAGTCTAGGACACACACGCTGGCATCACGTCCCTCCGAGCGGCGTTGTGTGTCTCGCTGACTCTGGCAATATTTCCAAGGGTTTACGCCTTGCAGAATGTCCCTGGATGACACGCGCGGCCTGTTGTCTCTTGGTCGGGTCAGGCAAAGGTCCCGCCCACCCTGCTATTTGGGGAATTCGGCAGAAGCTTTGGTGCGCCATAATATGCTTCGTTTGATTTACTGCTCTTGGTTCGTTGCATGTCCACTGGCTGCGTGTTTGGCTTTTAATGGGCACGCGACATTAGTTTCATTTCCCAAACACCACGGGGTTTTTATTTTCTATTGTATGCTTAGTATATAAATTCCTATTAATGAGGAAATGCAACGTAAAATTCTATATTATGGTCATTTTACCTTTCGCTTGCGTTAATAGATTTTTTGTCTCTTATCTCTCTTCCCTCGAGTAAAATGTTGAAGATGTTTAAAGTGTATTTTCACCCACTTTGTGTTGCATGCCTCGTAGTTGTACATTTAACGAAAACCTGCGTGTTTTCAGATATATTTTTCTACGTCGAATAGTTGTAATTCGAGAGGCAGTCCACATGTCGACAAAATAAACACTTTCGACTATAAACCTTCCTTCAGATGAGTGCACAGAACAAACTGCTAAGACTCAGCAGGGGACGAGGAGGCAAACGTGCGCGCCGTTTCCAGCCCAGCATCGATGACCAACTGTGGAATATGATACGCTAACCCACAGGAGAAGAGGCAAGCACTGGAGGCCGCGTGTGTGCCCATCGCTGCACCACCAACACTCGCCACCTGACACACTGCCCCGCGGGAGTTTGTTTTCTTTCCCCGTGGCCGCGAGGAGGCACGTCAGTATTTAGAGGTGCGGCGAAGAGGAGAGCCTGAGTTTTATTAATACTAAACATACCGGCTTGTACGTTTCCCTCAGACAAGCATGTTATGAACTGGGGAAGTATTCTGATCGTTATCTACTTGTCGTATATAACAAATTGCTGATATTGCTGATTTTTTTACCGGTGATACAGAAATAGTCATAAACTGATGGAAGCGAGAGAAAAAAATGCATCGTCAAATAACAGGGAATTACATGAAGAAGCAAAGTACATTTTCTACACATCACAAAGGACTGCACTTCCTCGATACTAGACGACCATGAATTTTGAGTTAATGTTGAGGAATAGTATTGGTGGTGCGTTTGGAAGAATAGCAAGCGCAGATTTACCTATTAACCCCTTCAATACTGGGACACATTTTACCTAAAGATTTGTGTACGATTAGACCATTTTATTTACATTAGAAAAGGTAAATGGAGGTAAAAAGATTAATGGCCTCAGTTTTACTATTTCAGTCCTCCAACATGGGTTTCTTTAGCTGTGTAAAGCCACCAACTGGTAAACATAATGAATATGGAAACGCGGCATGGGACTGAAGGGGTTAAAGACTAGAATGAGTTTTTCCCTCATCAGTTCTACAATCTGAAAGTTTAACCAGTGCTTTTCACTCCCGTTCATATCTCGCTACGACCTCTGTCTCCTATGACGTAAAGAAATAAAAAAAATAATTATATCAAAAAATTTAAGGCGAGATTATCCCCAATGTGTCCTACAGTTTGGAACGATCATCTGTACCTTTCAGTCTCGTTCAAGTCTCGCTGCAATCACTGTCTCCTGTGCCCATATGGTAAAAAGTGTGAAAAATCAAGCAATATATTCTATTCTTCTTAGAATTTCGAATAGAAAACTCTGACGCCTTAGTAAGAATATAATTTTCCAACTGATAACTTAATTTTCATTCTTGTGCGAGTCACTATGTCGAGGTCACCCACCACTCACATCCCCCACCACCACCACCACCCACCACCACCACCACTTCCATCACCTGCCCACTGAAGCTATGCGGGTCAATCTAGTGCAGGGGAGACTTCACCTAAACAAGCTGCTAATGAGAACATTTTTTCCCTTCACCTGATTAATAAGGGTTCCCGCGGCGGCGCTCGTTAAATCTCAGCCCTTGATGGAGACCTACCCGGGTGAGGAAGAGGCGCCCGTCACTCATCACCTGCCAACAATTACATTAGATGAGGCGTCGGGCGTGAAATTGTATCGGTGGGTCTTCCTTCTTCAGTGGCTGGGTGTACGTCAGCCATCTACCTGACACGTGCGAGAGGAAGGAAAGCCGCGTCTCCTCAATAATGGGAGTGTACTGGCTACTGTCTTAAGTATATATGAGGCCCATTAACCTGCCCGACACCATGTAAAGAAAACGGGAGCAGTGACTCAGCCTTCTTAATGTAAATATGAAATGGAAAAGTTGCCACTGGTTTTGATGTGTGTTAGTGAGCATGTCGCTTCACAACACCTTTTTTTTTTTATTTATTTATACCATGTGGGCTTTTCACGGGAATTTATGGACTAAAGGGGATACTTTTAGGGGTACCTCCTATCTCAAAGCCCACCCGCTAGGAAACCGTTGCCCCAAGTGAGGAAGCCCAACCTACACTCAGACCGTGGACAGGATTCGAACCCGTGCGTTTGGAGACCCGTCGGACCCCAAAGCACGCAGGGTTGCACTGTACCACGGCGGCCCCCTTTGTTTACCTACGAATATGACGTTTTCGCTTCTTAATTAGAAATGATGACTAAGTAACGGGATTAAATAATGATACAGTCGTGACCCAAGATACGCTGTTGAGAAAAGTACTACCAAGTTTTATATCCTTAAGATCAATAAGACGACTTTTAATTCAGTAAAGTATGGAGTGTTCTCTTTATTTTGACCTCAGGTATAATAGCTTCTCTAATGATTTTCATCGAAATAGTTAAGTAAGCGTTCTTTGATAAAAAAAAAAAAAAAAATACATGAGAGCAAAAAAAAAAAAAAAAAACAATATATTCTCTAATACTTATGAACAAAATGAAGAATAAAAACAAAGTCCCTTTCAGACAACATTAATACAAGAATTAACACTACTATTACTTATCATTTTCATTTTTTGCTCCCTCACTTTCGCAAGATGGCACCTCGGCGGTACCAGTGCAATCAGGGGAACAAGACTAAAAAAAAAAATCATCCCACACTACCACTTAATGCATGACACTTAGTTTCCCGCCGCTGAGATCACTGCACCTCCCGGGTCACCGCAAGACTCAGACTGGTTCACTGCTGGGATGTTGAGCTAGGGCACGACTAAAACTATTGGGTCTCAGTCTCAGATCAGGAAGTAAAGCTTTTTCCTACCACTCACCATCAGCAAAGAACAATGAACCTTGCGTTTTTGTGAATTTGTGCTACGATTTTTGATCCCGATAATGTGCTTGGGGGATAGTAAGGTTAGGAAAATATGTGTCTGAGATGATGGCAAGGGGAGGTTATGTGGCCTTGTTTCTGGGATTGTATACGTGTGATATTTCGAGTAAAGAATTCATTATAACATTTAACTCTCTCTCTCTCTCTCTCTCTCTCTCTCTCTCTCTCTCTCTCTCTTTCTCCCTAAAAACTCGTAAATGCACCAAAGGGTACCACTATCATTAAACATTTACCTAATTACACCTTGTCTAAGCATCCACCACCTCCACCTCGTTCTCCTCTTTCCTGTTCCACCTGGCGAATCAAATCATCAAATGGGGTGAAAGAAGGGAGAACACAGAGGGCAAAAACCTGTCACTCCGCACACTACTACACGGCTCGGAGTTGTTAAGTAATTCCTGAGAGTGAGGGACGAATAGCTACTGGGGGACCGCTGAGACCAGGACGGATGGTCGGTGATGATATAGCATTAGGCAGCGGCTAAAAGGCTTCCTGGGCTTGTGATGGATCTGCCCACTAGCCGGGGAGATGATGAGGTAAGAGGTGCTTCCCCAGTGACGAATGGAAGGTGCATGAAAAAAAAGAGCGAAAAAGAGAGAGAGAGAGAGAGAGAAAGAAAAGAGACAGGAAACAGAGGGAGAGATAAAGGAACAGAGAAAGAGATAGTTGACGGAACACTTGAAAGCTAGTTGGAAAGTACAGGGGTTTGTTCCATGCATCTCAGTGTTTTTTGTATCTATTATGTAAGCATGATATTTTTCTCTTCCTTCCGAGTAGCAGCCATTCTCTTGTGGGTCAGTAAGTGGTTCTTCCCTATTCCCTCTTCCATTTGTTTAGCTGGTTGATGCCTGACCGCTTTAGGCCGAGGGCAGACAGGTACAGATAGCGAATATATGCATGAGAGAGAGAGAGAGAGAGAGAGAGAGAGAGAGAGAGAGAGAGAGAGAGAGAGAGAGAGAGAGAGAGAGAGAGAGCGCTGACGTGCGTCTGTATATTGCCTCACTCCTCAATGAGTTAGCAGCAGGTGTGATCACGGTGTGTGTGTGTGTGTGTGTGTGTGTGTGTGTGTGTGTGTGTGTGTGTGTGTGTGTGTGTGTGTGTGTGTGTGTGTGTGTGTGTGTGCGTGCGTGCGTGTGTGTGAGGCGGAGGGACAGGTGGGGTGTGGAGGGCAGGTAATTATGTTGTTGAAGGTGTGACGTACGGGCCAGCAGGAGGAATGTGCGGCCGGCCCGGGAGGACCAAATTTGTGCTCCATTAAGGGTTTTTGTGAGCCAGGTAAGCCAGAAATGCAGGGGTAGTAGTATTAGGGTCAATTATACTTATTCATTTATTTCCTTTCTTAAAATCCTACTTATATGTAACACTCATCGACTTTCCAAAACACTAATAAGGGACCAAGAGGCACTGTAATGCACGAATGTCATGTGCAAAGACAAAGAACGTCACGCGAACATAGCTAGAGAATCTAGCAAATAATTCTAAAACTGAATCAATATCTTTTCTATAACGATGGATTTGTCTTAGATTACGAATTTTCACATTAATTCATTCAGTACAAAAACAATTTCTAATAAAAGTGTCAGTCCTTTCACCAGTTAGCTGTGTTACATGCTATGCAGAACAAGAGTAGGAGTGTTAGACGAAGACCCATGAGGAAAATACCCCAAGACTGCAGCGACGGAGGGACATATAGACCCATATTCTGAAACTCTTGCGCTACACCTCCACTACTTTCAAGAGGTTTCAGATGAAGTTGCACGCGTTTTTAAGGATACCTCCATACTCATAATAATAGAGTAACAATATTCCTACATTATTCACTCTAGAAACTCTAGTGAGAATCTAGCCAAGCGTGTCTGTGGCCTTTCAAAGTAATCGAGACGGGAGAGCAAAGCGTGTCTGAATACGTGCCGTAGCCTTGCACATCATCAGGGCAGCGCTGGTATAACTTACAGAGGCCATTATTTGCAGGTGAGTGACGAACGCAGGACAAGATTAGCAGCATAAGAGATGGAACAGCAGTGCGGTGACCTGCTAATGGCAGAGAGAGTGCGGTGACCTGCTAGAGAGAGAGAGAGAGAGAGAGAGAGAGAGAGAGAGAGAGAGAGAGAGAGAGAGAGAGAGAGAGAGAGAGAGATTCAATATATTTGCATTAATCATGAGGTGATATCTGTAAGTCTATCATAAACTCTATTTCCTCAAAATAAAAGGGAAGAAAAATGTTATCTAATCCAATTTTCCCATCGAAATTAAAGGAAAATAATAATTTGTTCTAGTTATGTGAATCACGATGTTTCTATTTATAATGACGAAGGAGAAGACGAACAACAACAACAACAATAACAACAACAGCAGCAACAACAAAACAGAGGGAAAGATGAAAAACTAACAAAAAGAATCAAAACGAAAGAAAAAGAAAGAAAAGGAGAAAACAAATAAAAAAGAGGTCGAAAGACGAAAAAAAAAGGGGAAACAAAAGAAAACGACCAAGAACAACAAGAAGAAAACGGGAAGAAAGAGGAGGTGTAGAAGGAAGAGGGCATACATTAGCCAAGTGGCGGAGTGAGACTTACACCCTCGTAAAGCCGTCGCCCTAACGCCTCACCCACTAATACCCGGCATCACACACCTCGCCCTGATATCTATCCTTCCATGACGTCGATAAACCGGCCTGCACGTCGCGAATTATTATTATGGACGGGGCCACTCGCTCGCCCTGGAGACACACACACATACACACATACAGACACACACACACACACACGCACACGCAAGCTAAGGAAGAGTCAAGCCAGGTGAACTCCGCCAGAATTTATCGCACGTTTTAAAAGAGAAGGAAAAAGAGGAAACGAAAATGTCTATGTGTGTATCTCAGTGTGTGTCTGTTTTCTCGTAATATATTCTTTAATTTACGTGACTTTTCTCGTTTGATTGTTGTAACAGTCGTTTTACTGCTGTGGATTTGGAACCTTAGAAAAAAGCGTTGCCTTCAAATACAATTTCGAAAAGTGCTATGAATATTTTAAAGGAGAAATGGAGTACTTATATTGATTCAGTGCTAGCTATCAGATTCTTACTAATTGAAATAGTTCAAAATTAAGCAAATGAGTTAATGATTTCCATATCCCCGCAAACGAACAGAGAGAGAGAGAGAGAGAGAGAGAGAGAGAGAGAGAGAGAGAGAGAGAGAAAGCAGACGAAAAGAAAAGGGAATATGAACCACCGTCACAAATAGAGACATTGGGCAATCGGTAAGAATCTAGAGCAGCGAAAAACAGGCGTGAGGTCCAGTATTGAAGGTTTCAGGAAGAGAAATGATTCACAAGGTAACATTATGAACTCTAATCCCTAAATCTCTCTCTCTCTCTCTCTCTCTCTCTCTCTCTCTCTCTCTCTCTCTCTCTCTCTCTCTCCATATCTTGTTCTTACTCCTCTCCTATGTCTTAATAACACCACGCCCTTCGATAGCGAGTGAATTTCGCTTTTTCTTCTTTCTGAAAATGAGAAATCAGATACGACGCTTCTTCAGTTCAGTAAAAAAAATGTGAAGTACAGTATACTCATTAGAATGAAAGGTTTGGAAAGAGTATTAGTTTCTTTGAATATTTCCAGGTGTTTTTATAAATTGCAATATGGTGTAAGATGCTCCACCTCGTTCTTGAGCTGCTTCTTTTCATCATTTTCTAAGACAAGCAGGCATATATTTATCCCCATTTTTTTGTAGGAGAATGGTAACAAACGTATAATTTCCTAACGTTACAAATCTAAAACAATACCTGAGGCGATTTTCCCGACCATCTCACGCTTGATATGATAAGGGCCACTATACTAACAGTTGTACTGCGTGGCGGTGAAAAAGAACACAAAAAAAAGAAAAAAAAAGGTGTACCATTTGTTAATAAAGGTGATAGTTGGCTAAATCATAATGGTAATTCACGTTGCGAAGAGTCATTGCACTACTTAAATAATACTTTTGAAGAGTGTAAGTAATTGGATGCGGAGTAAATAAAAATGAAGGATAAAAACAAAGACGGTACGTGCATAAGGAGGTAACGGTGTGGTGTCAGTGAGTGTAAGTGATTCAGTTATGAAACTCTCGCCTCCAGCACGTTGTTCCAGGCCAGCTCAAAAATTCTGCACATGTTTCCCATTACCTGAGCATTCCAGTGTACCTCGCTTTGAGCACGGCATGAGACTCACATGTATACGTTCTTCTCTAACGACGTCACGAGGTACAATTTTGCAGCATTTTCGTAACAATTACATTCTTCTACTTTTTTTCAATTTTTTTGGAAGACTTTTTTTTTTTGAAGGAATATCAAGACACCTCTGGAAATAAATGCATATATTTTTTTTTTATTTACAAGCTTCAAAATTATAATAAAGCACTTTTGTTTCCCAATTCTTGGCGTCACAGACATACATATTACTGCTGCTTTTCGGGTACATTCCTATTGCACTATTTCTAGAAAAAAAGTGTATCAAGATACCTCTGGAACTAAATGCAAATTAAGCATTTTCTCTTCACAATTTCGCCAGCATTAATTAAACATTTTTATTTCTAATTCTGCCTTTTATAACCATAAGTAAATGTTTCTCTGCCACCTTTCTATTGTAGAAAAGTAAATACCAAGACACTTCTAGAACTACACACAAAATTAAAGCTTCTCTATTCATAATTTCAGAAGCAGCAATCAAGTTCTTTTATTTTCCCATCTTTCTAGCTCCCGACAAACTTTCCTTACACACAAGTGAAGCACGGCTCAGAAAAAAAAAGAAAATTAAGAAAATAATCTGCAGGTCTATTGCCTCCTGCGCATGACAAACCAGTCTCGCAAAAAACCATCACGAGCAAAGAATGTTCACCAAGCAGAGTCTTTCCGGTATGTGAACTACAAATAATACAGCAGTAACTAAAAACATGCCCCAAAAATGTATTAACGAGCCTGTGTGACTGTGTATACTCCTTCGGGATTATATATATTTTCCAGGTTCCAAACACATCGCCAGGTTTCCGATCCTCGCACAGTGACAACTCACCAAATGCTCCCCATTATTAGTAGTATAAGTTAATGTCAAGAAAGATGGCGGCTCGCGAACTAATTTGCTAAGTATGAAAGGAACGCGGTTGACTTCTTTTACTCAGAGCTGAGGAGAAATGAATAGAAGAGAATCTCACAACCTACGATGCTCTGACGTCCCGCAACGCAAAATAATGAGAAAAAATATCAGTAAGCAAAAAAATGTAGAGCGATAATAACATAACATCGGGCAATTAACATACCTTTAGAAGCAAACATATTAAAATTTGAGAAAAGTTAGTAATTTATGAGATAATTGGTATCGTAAAATAAGTAGTCAAATTTTTCTCTATAGTGATATGCTAATTCATGCTTACGAAATAATGAGTTCCCGCTTATCTCTCTTTTACACAGTGTCGTATTATTAAACATTATTTACTTTCTCGGCTTACACGTTGATAAAACATCCAACACATTAAAATTTCAAGAAAGAAAATATAATGCAGAGCAAGTTCCCCTGCCGCGATAACTATAAAGTAATTTAATACATCGATATGAAAAGGACGAGAATGTGAACGAGAAACTGTTGTGTGACGCTCTGTGGACCTCGGCGTGAACAAACACATTGACACATCTAATCCTGATATAAATACGTACAAAAGAGACAGATGCAAGACACTCACATCATCCTTATCTGGGTATAGAATATCTTCTATTCTTGCTCTGAGGAAACTACAAAAAGTAATAACAATGTCTTTCTCACAATACAGCCAATTATCAACACGCTAACGATAAACAAATAGTCACAAAAGCAGAGGAAGGGAAAATACACACAAAAAAAACATCATTATCCAGAGTATAGACTGTCTCCTCTTTTTTTGGTCTCCCACTCAAGAGAAAACTAATATTGTCTTTCGCACCACACAGCCAATTATCAAACTGCGGCAACGACAAACAAATAATTACAAAAGCGGCTGAACCAAGACACCCAAAACAACCAAAACATCCTTATCCAAAGTGTAAAATGTCGTCTTTTCTCGGGGTCTCGCTGGGATAAGAAAACTAACATTGTCTTTCGCGCCGCGTCACTAATTAGCAAAATGGATAAATGACGGTGTTCCCAAATGCATCACTCACTCCAGGCATTACAACGGACGCTCACTACACCCTCCTAACGACGCCGCACGCCACACACGCCCACTCAGCCACAGGAACCCCGGCGAAGGACTTCTTGTGCGAGGGTACATTCTGCTCTGGGAACAAGTCAGGGAGGAATGTCAGTCTTTCACTATGCATTCACTTCAGCTTGTGCTCATCCTTATTGAAAGAGAGGGAGGAGAGAGAGAGAGAGAGAGAGAGAGAGAGAGAGAGAGAGAGAGAGAGAGAGAGAGAGAGAGTGTATATGTTGTAAACTCTTATTATATTATCAGTACATCTATTTGCTGTTAGTTTCAGGTATGCTTTTTACCCGTAGCAAATTCATCTCCAAAAAAAAAAAAAAAAAAATTCAGTCAGTGCTATTTACTTCTCACATAACTGCTTTCTCGATGCCTTTTAAAAGTTCAGTCTTTCTTATTTTGTATTCACGTCCTCCTGTTCTTTCTTTCTTTAACTATTCAGATGATCCCTTCCATCCCTTTATCGCCTTAAACATTTCGATTAAATCTCTCTCTCTCTCTCTCTCTCTCTCTCTCTCTCTCTCTCTCTCTCTCTCTCTCTCTCTCTGCCTACGTAGTATGCTGACTCAGCCGCGCCAAGTAATGTATGGTGACAATCATCCCGATGCCGCACCATCTGATAAAACGCGGCACCAATTAGTACAATCACTATCTATAATTAGAATCACTGTATAGGCTGCGGTGAGGGGGAAGAAAAAAGAAAAGGGGACAAGGTGCTAGGAGAATGGTAGGAGAGGAGTGGTGGAGGTGCTGCATCTACATTCCGTTTTTTGTTACTCGCATAGATGTCGTGAGGTGTTTACAATCAGCATGACGACATAATCTTCGGCTCCGTGCGTGGCTTTATGTACAGTTAACAGCGTAGAGAGAGGAGGTAGGAGAGAGAAACAGTGGTAGGAAGGTACTGATGAGGTGAGAAGATGGAAGGACTAGTACTGGGAACGAGACAGGAACAATGGTTAAGATTCTAAGGGGAGAGAAAGGAACAAGGAGAGAAAGGCAGGAATATAATTTAGTAAGAATTTAGTGAGAAAATGACAAGGAGGATTGAGATAAAGAGAGATGCTAGAAGAGGTAAGAAGGTAGTAAGGTAAGATAGAGATAACAGAAGAAGAATAAAAGGTGAGAGAAGATAGAAACAGATTAGAAACATGAAAAAAGTAGGGAAATATAGGAATTTAAGTGAAAAGTCGACAGAGAGAGAGAGAGAGAGAGAGAGAGAGAGAGAGAGAGAGAGAGAGAGAGAGAGAGAGAGAGAGAGAGAGACGAACAGAGGTATAAAGAGGAGGCAAGGAGGCATGAAAGATATAGGAGAGAAAAGGAGAGAAGGAGGTCAAACACTTACAAAGGAACGGACAAGCAGATCCCTCCTCCTCCTCCTCTTCCTCCTCCTCCTCCTCCTCCTCCCTTTGAAGTGCAGTGCTGAACGGACGATATTGAAAAGGAGTTTAGAATTTCAGTACAATCCGAGTAGCGCGAATCGTTCAGTGACTCGTGTTTGGCAATCGTAATTTATGTTCATTGTTTATGTTCGTTTTGTATTTAGCAGAGGATGTCCTTGCGCCTTTTAACGTTCACGCGGACACTCCACACACGGTTTGCGGGAAGGAAATGCAATAATTATCAGTGACAGTCATCCAATTTCTTGCCATTGATTTGTCATTCATTGTGGCATTTGCGCGCTAAGCTTTGGTTCTGCTCGTCATTAACTTCAAAGACGCGAGGAAAAACTGGCACACTTAAAACATTATCCTGCCTTTATAGTCTCGTATATATTCAGGGCGCATAGACACGAGCTTCTAAAATGTGAGCAAGAAGGAGATTCTTTCACTCTGTCCTGCATTGGTTCTCCTTTCCAAACTATGATGTAAAAAAAAAAGAAAAAAAAGGTATTCATGAATGTGATATAAAAATCCTTTCTTTTCTGAACTTGAATGAGGTGAAAGCCATGAATATTTATAGCATTTGCTGGACATTTTGTTGTTAAAAACTACACGAAACAAACTTTGATATAAACAAGAATGCACATTTCCCATACAACACAAACGGGAACCAACAGATACACACATCCAAATACACGCATACACAAAGACACCACTAACAAACCTTCTTCTTTTAACCACACAAAACAAACCCCAAAGGAACCTAACTAGTACACATACACACCCGAACCTCAAACCTGCCACCATCTTCGTATCGTAGCAGCGAGACACCTTTATTCTAGACACGGTAAATAATCGAGGCATTAAATAGATATGACAGGCATGGTCTCTCCTCCAATCAACAGGGGTCATCGGGGAGCAAGCACGTAAATCACCTGTCAAGCAAAGTCCGTCGGGGCCATAGATCATGTGTAGGGCAGCGGCCTCGTCCATCAATGTCTGCCAGCTTAGAAAAGGTGCCAATGCCGGGCCGACACGCAATGCTCGCTCTCTCACACTCTCACACACTCACTTGCAGCAAACGGGAACGCGGATGTAGACAGGAACACACTGTACACACACATGTATTAGCCTACATTCTTTCTTTGTTCGACTATTATACTTTGGTTTCGTTCCTTTTTTATCCATTCATACATGTTAATATTAGTAGAAATAGTAAATGCACACATTCTTTCACAAATAAACTGATACGCAACTCCTATTTTTTCTCTTTCAGTATTCCAATATGCGTTTTCCTCTTTAACTTACATATCCATGCATGCTAAAATGAAATCAATAATAGTGAACTTTATAAGTAAATCTCTTCTGCTACTTATCCATATTTCCAAGCAAAAGTAGATGAATAGGAGTAAGACATAAGTAAATCTATATGGTATTGAAACAAAAATAGCAACCTTGCTCTCCACATCAGAATTTGCGGAATGGAAAGGAAAAGAGAAATAGCAGAGGTCATTGGCTGGTGTTCACATTTTGACGTGCTGAATGATGGATGATTAACACTGCATACATACATACGCACCTTCCTGCCTTTACTGCACCTCGGCCACATGTACACCCACCCACCAACACACACACACGTACATCAACCTACACACACACACACACACACACACACACACACACACACACACACACACACACACACACACACACACACATACTGAGTCATGGGAAAATAAAGATATACCATTTCTCTCATCGAATTTTGTCTTATTCTTTCAAATGTAACAATATTGACGGCTTCGTAACTGCTGTCTTTCTCCACCCACCCACACACTTACACACACTCAGTCTCAGGAAATAAAGATATACCATTTCTCTCTTCCAATCTTGCATTATTCTTTCAATTTCTAGTTAAATTCAAGAATGTAACTATGCTGACGGCTTCGTAAAACCGCTATCTTTCTCCAAGTATGTTTGATTAATCTGCTAAGCTCCACAATGCAAAACAACGCAAATGTTGGAGTGATTTAGGAGAAGGCAAGCTCATATACGGTTCGGTTTTAAGTGGACCGGACTCGCCGAGACAGCACCCTCATATTTTCATTCGGGGTTTGGTAGAGTGTTGGTTCGCATTAATGGGGCGATTCTTCCTGCCAATAGAACCGTTTACGCTACCTGACGCTTGGTAGTTTAACCCTCCGAGGTATTTTTTTAAGGTGAACTGCAACCCTCCACGTCTGTTTTCTCTCCTCCTTTGCTCGTAAAGTTCACACCGTCACGCCTTTCTCTTGATTTCATAATGCTCAGACCAGAGGGAATTTTGATTGAGTTAATTCTTGTCTTTCGATTTATCCGCACTGCTCGTTACTTTCATGTTCTTTTTTACATATTTTTTTTCCTGATAAAGATTTACTTTTTCATATTACAAATCCGATTTTTCCGTAGGTCAAGGCGTCATCAATTCCGTTTTCTTTGTGATGATGATTTAGTGTTTCAAACCCACATTGTTTTTGCTATACGTCTCGCGAGATCAATCTTTTCTACTTCTCGTGGTGAAGTTTACGTTTCTACCCAACTATGTTTTGCTGGATGCTTTATTACACCAAAGTTGAACACTCTAAAATCCTCAGCACTATACTTTACTTCCAATGCATCTTTCCTCAGCCTCTCCCTGGCCTTCCCTCAGCCAAGTGTGCAGAACCCTCCATCCGGGCCCTGAAGGCATCGGTCCACGCCGCCACACCCCAGGCTGCCAGTCTCCACCCCAGCCTGGCCACAGCTCGCCCAAACCTTGCCGAAGACCTGTTCTAATCGTCGCCCAGGTAGCATGTTCAAGCGTCGTTAATATTCAGAATAGTGAAGGACAGAAACAGGTTCTCCCCGTCAGTGCTCTATGCCAGGTAGGGGCGGGAGGGCGGCGGGTGAAGGATGTGCCCTCGCCGCCCTTCCTAGTGGGCGCGGGCGTGTACTATTTTACAAATACGTAGAATTACATGGCTGAATGGATTCGGATATATTTGCATGCATAATTTACTAGTCATTGACAAAGTGAGAATGAGGATATAGAATACATAACAGATAAGTGAATCCCACAGCGGATCGCGACTCTCCACCACAAGGGAGATGTGTGGACGTGATACCCGATACTCCTCCGCGGCAAACTATAAAGCAGAGTGAGAAATATATTATGATAAAAACGAATAATATCGAATCGAGAGCGAGCAAGCGAAAAATGAATTTGTAAAGTCTTGCGTGAACCTCCATATCTCATCATGAAATACTGTATTAATTAAACCGAAACTTTCACCTTGTTTTAGTCAATTATCTATGGAGAGTAATACTTTCGTCGGTGCAGTGATGAGAGGGTTGAAGCAAGCCAAGTAATACAATTAACAAACACCTTTTCCTATAAGACCATTAATAGACTCATCAGTTCATCTCGAGTCACACCCCTCAGGTAATTAAGCACCAGAATAGGGGAGGCTGCCTCGTGAACCAAGTTAATGATAGCAATTTGCACTTAAAATGCCGCTATTAATGACCGTACCTTGTTAAAAATCCATCAAGCTGTGGTCGGTGGATAGCAATCAGACTCCCCGCCCCTCCCGCTGTGTACTCCTCTTTGTCTCTTCTTGTTCTTTCCTTTCTGCTTCCTTCCTGTTGACGTATTTACTTTTTCTCTCCCATCTTCTTTATTTCACTAGTAAATGTTCTGAATATCCTCTTTATTTTTACTTTAATATAGTTTTCACATGAAGTTAATAAGTGCATTCTTCCTTTCTTTCTTGGTCTCTCATTCCTTGTAATACAGCATTTATTTTCTTCTCTTTTTGACTTCTCCATATTTTCGGAATCAAATGTTCATATTCTATCTAATTTTTAAACTACGTATATCTAAGTTATTTATATTCTTTACCTACAAGTACCTAGTCTTGTTTCCATTTCTCTCCATTAAATAATCGTTCAATTTTTTTTTTTTTCATATTATCAGAGTGTTCTTCATCCAACTGAGCACACTGTCTCTTGAGTTTTTTCTTTAGTCTCATATTTTATCAGCTAACGACCCTTTTTCCCTTAATCTAATGTTCACTTTGACTACTACGTATACTACTTTTCACCTATTATACCTTCACGATTCTCTGTTCCTGTGCCTGTATACATTCTTTCCCTCCTTGTCATACATATGTACTAGTTTTTTTCGTCAGAAGTATTTAACACTAAGAACGAAGACCGCTTTCCCCTCCCTTTCTTGCTCCCATCTCCCATCTCTAGTCTTTTTGCTGGCTATCATACCCTTCCTCTCTCCTTTCCTCCCTCACGGTACCTCTCCACTTACCGCCCCCGCCCCTTGCCCCGCCTCGAATCTCAAGCTGTGAAACAAGAGCAGCTTTTGGGCTCATGATTTGGCGCCCTCACGACATCTATTTGCATGCTGGTATCCCGCGTAAAAAGCGTCATAAGAAGGCAGGATAAGTACTACATGACACGAATGGCAGATTAGTTTTTATTAATCCAGTGCTCTTTTACACTGTACGGGCTGTTCTCTATAATCATTGGAAATTTGTTTTATTCTAAATACTTGTTTCTTGTTTTTCATTTTCATTTTTCACTGGGGAGAAATTCCAGTCCCGCGGTTTCAAGACATGCAAAGTCAATTTCCTCACGAGACAAAATGTTAACGTTATTATTCCAATCGTTTAACACCACAAATAGAACAAAGCAATGTTGTTTCTTCCAGCCACTACCTTTCTTTTCCATCTCAAAGTATAATTAGAAAAGCTATTTTAAGTTACCGTTAATTGATGAACCAATTAAAAAAGTGTGCAGAACAGCTCTTCAAACAAGATCAATGGAAGACAGATAAAGATAAAAATATAAACTTGAGATGCAAGGGAAAAATAATAAGAATATCCTAAGATGTAAGAAGAGACTTAAATATATCAAGAAAACTCGACCATTAATATTCTTTTGCATTGATCTCTTAATGAAAAGAAAAATCTTACATTACAGGAATTTAAAGCTGAAAGAAAAACATGAATGAGCTCAACACTTAATATAGAAAACACAAAGTAAGACCACTTGAAGGTGTGTGTGTGTGTGATTATCTTTATGACACAATGATAGCAAAAAAAAATCAACAATACAAGTGAGGCAGGTTTTTGCAGCAGCGCCGTAAAAAAAAGGATAAAAAAAACTAAGTAAAAATCTCTCTCTCTCTCTCTCTCTCTCTCTCTCTCTCTCTCTCTCTCTCTCTCTCTCTCTCTCTCTCTCTCTCCCTCTCCATTAGCTGATGCAAAAATCAACAGACTCGAGTTAAAAAAAAAAAGCATTAATAGCAACAGACTAAAGAAAAGTGTTTTATTATCTTCAAGACACAAAGAGAAAGATTACTGAAAGCCTTATATACAAAACGGTCCACCGAGAATGCTTATTTCTTCATTCCTTAAAGCAGACTTGTTGATATAGTTATGATAAATATTCAGTAACCGCCACACAATCATATTTACTGCATTGAACATCTAGCAAACGTACCTCAATCTTGAAGTTCCACCAATATAAGGGACGAGCCACATCATTTCCTTGTCAGCAATGGTACATAAAATAAAAAATAAATAAAAACATTCGCATTGCAAGACCAGAAGTGAAGGAGAAAGACAAACATTAATCTTTAGTTATCAAATGCAAATAGTGATCAGTGTTTTTCGGTGAATGGAACAGCTTTTCAGTTATTAAAACCCAAGCATCGACCATAAGACATCCACATATTGTGCAGCATTCCAACTTAAACAAACATATTGATTTTAAGAGAAATACACGTAGTTAGCGGCTCCATTGAGTATCTATCTTAGAAAAGGTATTGTGCATAATGACGTAATAAAAACAAATAATAAAAGTGTTAAATCCAATCTTAGCCTAACCTACCTAACCTAACCTTTAATAACCCTTTCAATGTGGTATGCAACAACTCAAGAGCACAAAACACAATGTATGAAAACTTTACAAGCATCTGCCAGAGGAAAAAACAATAAAAGAACAGACTTTCCAATTTCTAGCTAAGGACATCTCAATTTGGATGTGGATTAAAGAAAGTTGTGCCATACAGCATTGAAAGGTGAAAAGTGTTATCCTCCCTCGATACACTGCTCTGACATTTACTACACCCACGCAAACCGATCCTTCTCACCTCAATCTATACCATTTCTAGACCGTTCATTATCACACAGGTAGAGGACAGTAACCTTCCTGGAGACAAGCGGAAGTTCGATTGTTAGTGACACTACAACAACGCATTCCTGGAGCGAGATTAGCGATAGAGTTCCCCGGAAGGCTCCGTTAACTGGCTAGCACAGGAGGAAGGTACGTTATGGATGCGCATCAAGTGCCGGAAATATGGTACGTTTGCGCAGTTTTGCTTACGTACAATAATTTTCACAACTTTTACTCTGCTCTTCTCTTCTCTTCTCTCTTCTCCTCTATTTTCTTTCTTCTTTTCTCTTCTTTTATTTTGTCTTCCTCTCTCTCTTTTTTCCCTTATTTTATATTTTCTCTCCTTTTCTTCTATCTTCTCTCTTCTCTTCTATTCTTTCTCACAAAAGCTATAAAAACCTCGACAAATGAGGGTGTGAGTGAGTGAGCTTCAAACCAAGAATTCCAAAAGCAGCACAAGACGTTTTCTTCTTGCAAGATTCGGTTGAGTTCTGGGGTTCTGGTCCTGCTGAGTGTGAAGCTTCGGTTTCTCCCACGGTTAACACGGCGGGGAAAGCTTCAAATAGTTGTGTTTCTCGAGTCCCGAAGCGTGCAGGCAGGTCGAGGGGTTTTAATCCATCAGCGTAACGTAAAATGTTGTAATGGGCAGCACGTCATGGGGCGCCAGAGAGTCTTGTAATAAATGTGCTCCGTCTCCCATGTTTACGATGATGTCTGAGCTTCGAGTGGTGAAATTCTCCCCAAAACTGGTTCGTTCGTTGTATGAGTGCCGAGCAAGGAGAGGTGGTGGTGGTGGTGGTGGTGGTGGTGGTGATGGTGATGGTGATCTCTCTCTCTCTCTCTCTCTCTCTCTCTCTGTAATGATGTAATAATGATGTGGATTTTCTTTATATTTTTTTGCTGTTATCTTTGTTGTTACAATTATTGATTCATCCATTATTATTATTATTATTATTATTATTATTATTATTATTATTATTATTATTATTATTATTACTATTATTATTAATACAATTATCTTTATTATTATTTTCATTTTTATTGTAATTGCTGTTTCTATTGTTAACATTGCACATCATTCTTATGTTTACAATTTCTGGAAAACGATAATGACAATGATAACAATGATGCTAACACCACCAACAACAAAAACAAACAAAGAAGAAGAATAACAACACTAGTATTCTGAATTCACACTGTTTCTACAAATACAACTATCACTGACAATAAGACCAGCACTTTCTCGTAAAATTCAATGTTTATTATGATTTTTTTTCCTGGCATATATAAAAAGATAAAAATCTCTATATTTCAGCTGGCATCTGAGTCACTCATGTCAGCTTTTCACTGCATCACTCTTCATTGGAATGGATTTGAAATATGGCGGCAGGAGGAGACTTGGTAAGCGAGAGGCGACGGGCCGACACCAAATAGTTTATCGTCAGTGAGTGCTGTCAGGTGTGTTATGTACGACTGGGTGTCTTGTCTCGTAACTCAGGTCTCCTCACTAATAATTTTTTCACATATATATTTAACCAGATGCCTGAGATTGTAAGTTTTTAAAAGGAAGGAAATAAGTTTTTTTTTCTTTTTATTACTTGTCATTTTGAAAACGGGCGAAAGGCAAAGTGATGAAGGATTGAGGTTTGTTGCAGTGACAGTAGCGGCGGTAATTGTTGTGGTGGCAATAAAAAAAAATATATATTACTGATGATGATTATTATTACCATCGTAAGTAAGTAAGAATAAAGGAAACATCACCACAGGAAAATGAACAGAGGATCATAAAAAAAGGGAAAACCACAATAACAGGAAAAAAAAACAAGATATCATATAAAAATTAAAGAAAAACAAAAATAACCTAAAAAAAAAAACTAAAAAAAGCAATCGATATAAAAAATCACATACAATTCATAAAAAAGGAACAAAATGACATCACCATAAAAAAAGACAAGCAAAAATTAAACCACCACAACAAACTAAGATACGGAACCAACACAATGAACCAGGTATGGAGAAATCAGTCATATATCCCCTTGGGTGAGACACGGCGGCTATTAGTGCAGTGTCAGACGGGAGGAATAAACAACAAAACACTAATGGTGGTCTACAAACTGCCTAATTACTCCTCGTTATTTCTCCCACGGGTTAACTAACATGTTTTATCTCTAATTGGATTCCGGGTGAAGTGTAATATGCGGTCACAATAAAGTAGAAATATGAACAGCAAGAGAGGAAGGAACGTGGTGTAAATCAGAGGGGGATCCATAAAGCTCGTGTCTTGATTGGTGGCGACGGGGAGAACAACAGCGTCTTCTTAACCCAATCACGCTCACTGCCGCACGATGACGTCAACTGTGAGATATGGCTTGTCACCTGGTGCGCGTGTGGTGAGTCTGTTTGTCTGTCTGTCTCCTCCACACACACACACTCTCTCTCTCTCTCTTAAAGCCATTACGACATTGCAAAACGTGAGAAAGGTGAAATAAGCTATAATATCAAGTTGTGACGCAGAACTTACTATAATACTGTAAAAATACTCTCTCTCTCTCTCTCTCTCTCTCTCTCTCTCTCTCTCTCTCTCTCTCTCTTCAGCCCATCACCCAAATACTTTATTATTGTACACTTACGGTCCATTTACATATTCAATTTGCGAAGGCGTTGGTAAAATGGCGGGTTTATGAGGGAGGCGCCACGGAGGAAGGTACTGATGAAGGGATATTGGAAGAGGGGCGTACCTGGGCGGCTTTCGGCGAGGCCCATGTGAACCATTAGCCCAAGTGAGGGAAGAAGGGGAGGATTGAATGTACTAAGAAAAAAAATAATAAGAAAAGTATGTAAAGAGGATGTATGAAAGACGGAGAAATGGATTAGTGAGAGGGACTGTCTGTTGATATATTAAAGGTCTGTGTTGTGTCTTCGTTTTTTATCATGTTAAGAAATTGAAGTTATTGTAATGATGGCTGAATGATACACAAACAAAGGAAAATAGTAAAAAAAATGGTAATACTTATTATACTTTTTCTGTAGAATGTCTCCTATTTTACTTTTTGGAGTGTAAAGATATCATAACAGCGACTCAAAAAAAAAAAAAAAAAGAGAAATCAATCTGAAAATAAGGCAAACGATTATTAGTATAGCACACACACACACACACACACACACACACACACACACACACACACACACACACACATTTGTAAAGATAATGTATCCCCTGACCTTTCTGCAATTATTATTTTACAAGGCTCTAATATTTTACACCTCGAATGATACTGACGAATAAAATACAAAAAATAATTAGAAAGGGAGAAAAATAACACTGAAAGGTCACTCGCTAAGAATTACAGAGCAAAACTTCACGCCAATAGATAAAATATATTTTTTTTATAGCACTGCTTATTACTTGTATTATCTTTGTACTTCTTGTCCCATAAACCCAAAAGCCCTAACAAGCTAGTTCTAAATATTACTGTCACCCAGAAAACTTCTTACTCAAGGCAAACTAGTTCTTTTTTTTTTTTTTTACATTTACTACAATTTTACTACCACTGCAATTATGTAAACTTTATACCCTTCCTTTTTTCTCTCTATATTATTTTTACCTGTACAAGTTATGGTTATTAATTTTACACACTATAAAATTTTACAAGTTATATAGGTAAAGTTCCACTCATTATTGCAAAAATAATTATCTCCAGGAATACACACACACACACACACACACACACACACACACACACACACACACACACACACACACACACACACACACACACACACACACACACACACACACACACACACACACACACACACACACACACACACACACACACTCTCTCTCTCTCTCTCTCTCTCTCTCTCTCTCTCTCTCTCTCACTCATTCAAAATCTACACGGTACATTCTGCTACATTCTGGTAGAGTTGCACTTCTTAGGCTAGAAAAGTTACTTAATTCGTTGGATAGTTATTTCAGAACAGATAACCTTTAATAAAGCAAATCCACACAATAAAAACAAATATAGTAACTCTCTCTCTCTCTCTCTCTGCACTCCAAACCAATGATCTGAAAGTTAGGTAATAACAAAACAACCTTTGCTAAGTGCAGTGTTCAAATAGCACAAGTCACCGCGCACTCCACACACCACGACAACGACCTGCGTGTGTGTGTGTGTGTGTGTGTGTGTGTGTGTGTGTGTGTGTGTGTGTGTGTGTGTGTGTGTGCAAGTGCTCCTTAACACCATACAAGGTAAGTACTTTTGCGCAATCCTTTCTTGTCCACCTGCACATATCATTTAATTCATTAGTACTCAACCCTCAGGAGGACGACAGGACCCGCCCTTCCCGTTCCTCCCTCCGCCGGGGATTTCACGCCTGGTTAGCCAAGGAGTCGAAGACATGGGGCAGGAGGTGTGAAGCCTAACATTAAAATTAAATCGAGTTATTCACATTTCTTCGGGTATTGACTTGAACACACTGACCCCCCCGAAGTTAATTTCTAAAAATCACATGTCAGGGAACATTCACATTTATTGAAAACTGCAAATAGATTCCTTAAAGAGAAGAGAATATTACAATTTTAAAGCCTCGATTGCAAGGTTTACGGAAGAGGAAAAACTAGTTTGTTTCTGGTTTGATTTGCATGACTTCCCCCCATCCGGCTGACCGCGTGTATCACTTTCTGCCAGCAGGATTCTTAAACCCATAGTGATCGGGCAGACCTCACCCTGTTTATAAAGCCTATTATTTGAACTTCAATTGCCTCCTCAGCATACCAGTGGGGATCTGTTTCCTTTTTGCTGCTCCCCGGGGCGGCCACGAAGGAAGGGAAGGGGCGGGGGAGGGCGCGGTACTGCAAATTATCCAAGACATAAACCACAACGCAAAAAGCAAACTGCACGCTAGCCGACCTGCACGCTGTAGATTGCCGGTGTAACTGCCTCATTACTGTTTATCACGAGTAGCATACCGAGTGCTAAGGTCTCAAGGGCCGCCAGTGCAGTCTAACGCCTCGGAGTGGACTGGAGTGGAGTAGATAGTAGAGTGAGGTAAAGGGCAGCAGACTTGTGCTTTTTCTACCTGCCGTGTCATAATTTTTTTGCACATCGTCTCTGGTCTCTCAGTATCATGTTTTGTGTGTACATCAGTAACTGTAAGCAACATTTACTATCGAATTCCATGACTGTAACAGGAACTTCAGAACCATAAGAGGCAGCATTATCTAGCTCACGTCTTTCAAACTCCTCAACAAACACTCATTTCAAAATACACGTAGCGCACAGCATGACATGGTATTCCTGAACATACCGACCACCCGAGACACAGACTTCTATACCCCCTTTCGGTTACACTGCAGCTCGATCGTGGCCCAGCCCGAATGGTACAAACCCAAGTGAAGGTTTTATTTAGCATGTTAGATGAGATGGGGGCGGGCCGGCTTTCATGGCTGGTCGGCGTCATGCCCGCCTGACATTGAGTCACCGCCGCTGCTTTGCCATTCGACATTCCGAGAAACGATCAATTTGACAATAGCCCAATTTGCTTTCGGTGACCTAAGAGGAGACCACCTGCCACCTAGTCACCAGGAATACTAATCACCGCTAAAACACCTGAGCTCGAGACGCGAGTCAGGTGTGAGGGGTGATTAGTACCCAGACAAGGGACGGCTGGCGACGACGCGTGCCCCATCTGGCCCTTGCGGAATAACCGAGCGTCAGGCGGCCCCCCATACGGCCGCGTCCCACCCTCAACCCCCCATGATCGCCCCAAGCAGTCAGCACCGCCAGCTTAGTTCACGCCCTACACAGCTCTGGGCTCTCTCTCCCACCATCAAGATAAAGGGAGGAATCATGATAAAGATGATGATACTTATGATAATGATGAGGATAACGATAATGACGAGGAGGAAGAGGTGAACGCAGTCGATGAGAGATGAGTAATAACCACGTCCTCCCAAAACAGATGATCTCTCGCCAAGCCTTGAGATGTATTCTGTGGACCTCACCCGGAATCTGAGGTTAATCGATAACCACAAAACAAGCCCAGCAGGAGACAAAGACTATAATTTGTCGCCATGTCTCAGGAAGATCCCACGGATTGGTGAGATTTAGGTTATAATAATGTAGCTACAAAAACTTCTTCACCTTGACTTACAAAAATTGCAAGTGTAAATGAGACAAAACTACTTGAGACAAATCGATCGTTCTTCAGATAGATCGTCATGTGTTTATATATATTAACACAGGTAGATCGATAGATAAAATAGATATGTATTAGCGGAGTTTCTTTTAGTTTAGGTTCAAGGATGGACGTCGTGGCCCCTGTTATTTGTGTGAGTGAAGGTTAAGCTGCTCGACTCCGGCCACTCCCCTGGTGCAAAATCAAACAAAAGAGGAATGTCTGCAGAATCCACTGAAGCAAGTTCCCACCGAGATCTTGCCCTGTGCATTGGAAAATCCCAATCTAAGTAAGAGAGCATAGACCAAAATAGAAAGATTTGAGATAGACAGGAAGTAAGGACGACAAAATATACACTTATAAAAATAAAACTGGATGAAGAATAACGTTGCTAGAATAAAAAAAAAAAAAAAGGAAGTGAATGCGAGTGTGTGCTATGTAGAAACACAAATAGTGACTAATAAAAAGGATGCTGAGGGACTGACTGACTTCAACTTGGATTTTATAAAGTAAATGAATAGGTTGTGTTGTGAGATGCAGGATGTGAAAGTCAATATGATAAGGAATTCAGACGGGAAATTATATAGGTACTTTCCCATACAAAATCTAATAGAGTATAGCAAGCACCAAAGGGAGAGGAGAAATGCATAAAATAAATCTAAAAACACAGACTTGGGTCAGATAACGTCAATCTTTTCACACAACTGATAGAAAAGCAAAGGAAAAACTTGATGTATGCATATCTAAATTGGCTGAAAGAGAATAGACGCCTTTGCTAATAATTCACGCACTTATGGGAAGCGAGAGAACAAAAGAAAGAGGACTGAGAGAGATGCAAAAAGAAGTGGAGGAGGAAGATGAGGAGGAGTCGGAGGAGGAAGAGAGATGGTGGTCATGGCAGTAAACAGTGGCAGTGTTGCTTGTGACCGAGACAAAAAGAAAAGATTGTAGCAGGAGGGGAAAAAAACGAAGCAGAAGGAAGAGAGGAAGAGAGAGAGAGAGAGAGAGAGAGAGAGAGAGAGAGAGAGAGAGAGAGAGAGAGAGAGAGAGAGAGAGAGAGAGAGAGAGAGAGAGAGAGAGAGAGAGAGAGAGAGAGAGAGAGAGAGAGAGAGAGAGAGAGAGAGAGAGAAAAAATGAAGGAACGACTGAAAGAGTAGAGGAAGAGGAAGAAAAAGAAGTAAAAGAGAAACACAAAAGGAAAGAACAGGCAGCAAAACGCAAGAGAGAGAGAGGAGGGAATTAAATGGAAAAAGAAGAAGAGAAAGAGGAGGAAGAAAAGGAAGAAGAATTCGGTTAAAAAGAGGAGGAAGTCGCAAAGAAGAAGGATGAGGAGATGATGGCGAAGGAGAAGAGAAAGATGTATAAAAAACAGGCGGAGGAATTTGGATTTTGGCTTTAGGAGGAGGAGAAAGAAGTCGCCAAGGAGAACAGAGATGAAGAGGAAGAGGAAGAAGAAGAGGAGAAGAAGAGGAGGATGAGTAGGAGGATGAGTAGAAGGAGGAGGATGAGGAGGAGGAGGAGGAGGAGGAGAAGGAGGAGGAGGAATAAGGAGTGGTTGGCTATCATACTTATCACCAACCACATCAACCGTGTAGTGACTTACCATCGTGCGACCTCGTAACGCACCTTGCTATTTCCATAATGTAACGTCCGCAGACACCTCGCCACGTTGTGTTTATTGCCAGCCATCGTCATCATTTACGTGTCTTCCAAATTATACAATGAGACCACCTTTAGGGTAGCTATTTCCCATTATTCACTCCTCCTCCTCCTCCTCTTCCTCCAGTTCCTTATTGTCTTATCTTCTTGCTCTAGTTCTTGTTCTCATTCTTTTTTTCTATTCTCTTTCTTCTTCTCCAGATCCACCACCAGCACCTCCTCCTCCTCCTCCTCCTCTTCCTCCTCCTCTTTCTCCTCTCTCGGCTCCTTGTTTTCTTTCCTTCTTGTGGTAGTTCTTGATCGTTTTTTTTTTTTTTATCATTATTATTCTCTACATTCTCCGTCTCCAGCGCTACCTACTCCAACTTTTCTTCCTCTTCTTCTCCCTCTTCTTCTTCTTCCTCCTCCTCCTCCTTCAGCTCTTTCTTTTCTGATCTTGCTCTAGTTCTTGTTCTCACATGTTTTTATTATCCTCCTCTTTCTTATTCTCCTCCTTCTTCCTTCCTCTCTCTTCTTCCTCTTACCTTATTATACTTTTTTATTTGGTCCTTGTTCTCATTCTTTTTGTTCTCTTCCTTCTCTTTATCTTCCATCTCCTCCATCCTCTCTTTCTTTCTTCATCCTCCTTTTTGTCCTCTTCCTTATTGTCGTTCATTCTCATACATCCTCCTCTTTTTCTCATCTGGTCCCTTTCTTCATTCACCTCCGCTTTGCTATTTTCGTCCTGTTTTTATTACAACTTTTTTTCAATAATGCCTAAATATTTTCACACACATTTTTACGCCCGCGAAAGTTTTAGTGTAAATTGGGTAGCGAGTAACCTTCTGGTATTTTTAAGATACTGTCTCTTTAGCCATTAGTTACAGTAGTTAGACGAAGAAGAGGAAGTACCGAGCAACCGAGCAGCGTACAGAGAGTCTAGTGTTTAGCTAACCTATGTGGAAATATGTAGTCCTTTGATGCGTGTAAGTCTCAGATCGTCACCTTCTCTTGCAGCTCATCCTCCTTTTCATCTCCTCATAAGCTTTCTCCTACCACTCTGCTTCAACCTCGGCTTCTTCATTCTTTTCTTGATTATATATGTCATTATTTATATACTCTTGTTTCCATATGATTAATTAATGGAACTGAAGGGAAAACAATAACAGAAACTAAAAAGTAACTAAGAGAGAAAAAGATTTATTTACTTCACACTAAGTCTTCTCTGTAGTAAAGAGAAAGCTTGTTATGAATCAAATATCGAGAGAGAGAGAGAGAGAGAGAGAGAGAGAGAGAGAGAGAGAGAGAGAGAGAGAGAGAGAGAGAGAGAGAGAGAGAGAGAATATATATCGATTTCTGGAAAGAAAAAATAAAGCACGGGAGGGAGAGGAGGAAGTGAAATGGAAAAGAGGGGAGAGAGAGAAAGGGAGGGAGAGGAAGTAATGAGGTGGAAAATGTTGAAGAAGATCGGTAGCAGGAGGAGGAGGAGGAGGAGGAGCCCTATCGAATGACTTCTATGAAAAAAAAGAAATTGAGATGATTATATAAGAGGGAAATGGCAATAAATCACTCCCCTCTCTCTCTCTCTCTCTCTCTCTCTCTCTCTCTCTCCCTGTGTGTGTGTGTGCGTGTGTGTGTGTGTTTCACTAGTAACCTTTCATAAGCAAATGTTCATGAAATTAACGAAAGAAAATGACGAAATTGTAGAGAAAGAGAGAGAGAGAGAGAGAGAGAGAGAGAGAGAGAGAGAGAGAGAGATCCCCTTTGTAATGAACACATCAGCCACTCTTAGCCCCTCCTGATTAATCTTCGGCGGCGTCTGATGATAATTTTCCAAGTCATAACACGCTAGCGAGTACCAGTCCCTCTCACTCTCTCTTCCCCCGCTCCCTCCCTGCCCTCCTATCTGGCGCGCCTTTCCCTTTTAGTCCTCTGGGGGTAGAGAACAACTACTCCCTCCTCATGGAAATTAATCTCTCTCTCTCTCTCTCTCTCTCTCTCTCTCTCTCTCTCTCTCTCTCTCTGTTCTTGTTTTCATTTAGTATTTCTTCCTTTTTTTCTATTGTTTTCTTCTTTTCCTTCCCTTTTCTTCCTTTCACCGGTCTCCTCCGTTTCAAACTTTTTTTCTTCTTCAATATCATATTTTTCATCTTGTTACTCCTCTCTTTCTATATCTTCTTTTTCGTCTCTTCCGTCTCATCTGTTGCATCTTTTTTTCTCTATCCATATTTCTTCCTTTTTTTTTTTTTTTCTTAAAGTTCAATTTTCCTGCTCCTCCTACATCTATCTTCCTTCTTTTATTGTGTGTTCCTTCGTTCATCTTCCTTTTCACTATCCTCTTCTTCCTGTATCTTTTCCTTACTAATATATCTTTTTCTTTTCTCAATGTTTTCTCTTCCTTCTTCCTCTTCTTCCTGCACTTTCTCCAAGCGACGGTAAGACAATGGCTTATCGTTCGTTGGTATGCAAATGTTGTTTATGCACATCTTTTTTTTTAGTTTTATTGGTCAATTTTTCACGTCATATGTAATTAACTGACCAGAGCTTTCTGTCTGTAATGGTTTCGTTTTCGCTCCATGATTTTTCACCGGCATAAGTTTCCCACGTTAAAGCCCTGTAAATAACCAGTAATTAGATATGCAAAGAAAACCTTTTACGATTGGATCAGCGACTAATGCTCGCCTTTGGATTACTGCCCTGGCGTACACCCCTCCTCCTCTCCACTCGTTCTCTCCCCTCCCCGTGAAAAAATAAAATAGAGACAGAGACTAAAGAAAATAACAAAAGGAGAGTTCATTATAAGACATACACGCATTCCGCCGCCAAGCAGGAGTTCCCGTAGAGAAGAAAGAACCTCACACCTCAGCTGAGACCCTCACAGAACGAAATACAATAATAAAGTTGACCTAAAGAGCGGATCAGAACGGATTGGCCACGCACGCAACCTTCCAACAAGTCACTGGTCGCACGTACGTATGCATTAGGCCATTCCACCGCGCCGCTGATCAATGCTGCAGCCTGGCGAATACCGGTCCTGCCTCCCTCAGCCCTCGGGAATGTGTGGTGCCCGCCTCCCGCCTCCAGACTCTGACGTCTGCCTGAAGGAGCGGGAGTAGGAGATTGTGAGACTTATAAAGGAACACAAGGGAGAAAAGAAGTAATACACAATGAGAGATAAGGGATTGTAGATGGAAAATGGACGATGATAAATAAACATAAGAAGAGGGAGAAGGAGAAGAAGGATAGAGAGACAATGATGTGAGAGATGTGGGAACTGTAGAGAGAAAATGAACGATAATAATGAAGGTAAATAGGGAGAAGAAGAAAAGCAAAAGAGGAAGAAGGAGAAAGAGAAATACAAAAGATAAAGAACAGAAAGTTTAGGAGGGGGAAGAAGAGAAAAATAACAATAACGACAACAAAAGGAAAAGAAAAAAAGAAGAGGAGGAGGAGGAGGAGAAGGAGGAGGAGGAGGAGGAGGAGGAGGAGGAGGAGGAGGAGGAGCGTGTGCTTGCGTGAGTGTCAGACCTTCGCAGGCAGGTGGTCTGTGTTTGGGCTGCGTTTTTGCACTCTGAAGTTTATGTTTGTTAGATGTGTGTGTGTGTGTGTGTGTGTGTGTGTGTGTGTGTGTGTGTGTGTGTGTGTGTGTGTGTGTGTGTGTGTGTGTGTGTGTGTGTGTGTGTGTGTGTGTGTGTGTGTGTGTGTGTGTGTGTGTGTGTGTGTGTGTGTGTGTGTGTGTGTGTGTGTGAAGCCTTCCTTTGTTTTTGGGGTGTAAAACGTGTCTTCTCGTTGGAATTTACACGACGGGACGTTTGTTTCGTAAGTGTTTGGATTTGTGTTCTGGTAAAAATGCTTCCTCGGAGAACACGAAGGGAGGTGAAGCGAATGCATTGGTGACACTGGCACGAAAATGAAGTTAAAAAGTTGAAGGCACAACCTTTGTAAGAGGGAAAAGAAACAATGGTATAAAAATAAAAGAGAGTTTAAGATAGGCATCTGTGACACTCTTATGAAAATGATGTTAAGAATTGGAGAACGAAGACGCGAGCGCGCGCGAGAGAGAGATAGAGAGAGAGAGAGAGAGAGAGAGAGAGAGAGAGAGAGAGAGAGAGAGAGAGAGAGAGAGAGAGAGAAAGGGTCGTGCTCCTGACACCAGCGGGTGATCTTTTTCGCCAACGAACAACACGAAGTGGCAACAACGGCCACGAGTGATCATGCATTTCTGCGGGCGAGAATCCTATTATGCTAAACAAACAGGGAGAGGTGGATTCTAAGGAGAGATTCATCATACAAAGCCATCTGATCCCGCACGCTCCTAAAAAGAAAATAAAATGAAATTTTGCAAACCAGCAACTTTTCTGTAGAATTTATAATCTGGGGTTACAGACACCGACTTTCTCCTTCGTGTAGTCGAAGTGAGAGGGAGCAATTTCAGTCGCCGCCGTCCGTGTGTCGAACCTCAGGTGGCCACAGCAACACCTTTCTGGCGGTGTTTACGTCCCCTGCTCCTGAGGGTCACAAGTTTCCTAGTGAGAAAGTCTCATGCAACACACGGCGTCTCGCCCTGAGTGCTAATCACCATGCAAATGAATGCAACACTCCAGGAGTCATTTAGAGCATGGAGTTAAGTATCAGTCTCTCCATATACGCCGGGAGCGGGAGTCCAGACGTGCTAAAAACTTCCACGGGCTTCTTACTGCTGCACTCCCTTGATCGCTGCCAATTAGTCTGCGTGTGTGAGCGATCTATAAATATTGATCGAACAACAACGACCCTTTTACAGTTAGGGGAAGAGGAACCTTCGATAAACACACTCGGGAAATGGACTGAGGTAATGTATTCACCGCAAATTGAAACACAACCCAGCCTGGCCTAATGTGTACACTAATAATAGTCAACAACTTCGAAGGCGCCTCATACAAAATTACACGGTGAAGCTCACTGAAAGAACAATTAAGGCGTCCCCTGGTGGTTCGTCAGGCCAGGTGGTGTTGCTGGCTCAGATTTAGGGTGGGAGGTTGAAACGGCTATTAATGAGTAATCTTTAATCAGCCGGCAGGATCATCAGCGGTCTGTAATGAGACTTTAATTGTGTGTGCATGAAGGAGCAGAAGGCAGGCAGAAGAAGGGACGTCCTGGGTTTCTGGTGCAGGGATGGAGGTGGACAAATAGAGGAGGGAAGAAATCCGAAGCCAGGGGCAGTTTTGGTACCACTTGCGAGAAAGCTTGACAGGGGAGCAGTGATGCAGTAAACAAGAAATACTGCGTGTGCCGTCCTAGTTCATGTTAGGGAAGAGAGAACATGAAACATGCACCCCTCACCGCCCCATGCCGTAAACTCACCACACCACGCACTCACCCCTCTCCTCTCACAAGAGTTTAAGAAGAAGAGGAAGATGAAGAAAAAAAAAAAAGATATTCATTAAATTCAAACCGGAGTGCTTGGTCGTTATTTAAAGAGACCTGCTGAACCTCCTTCAGTACGCATACTTTCTCAGCGCAAGCCTTTTATAGTGACCAAATAGGAAGAACAAATGCAAAAAATTCAGATAAATAACGCACACACACACACACACACACACACACACACACACACACACACACACACACACACACACACACACACACACACACACACACACACACACACACACACACACACACACACACACACTTCAGTACAAATACATATATTTCATGTCACTTATATTCACCTACTAATACCACAGTGATTCACCGAATATTACTGTTAATTTGAACCACCCCTGACCTGTGTATCGTTAGGTTGAGTATTGGCTCCACACTGGGCCAGGAGTGCCGCACAGCCTCCTGGACATAGGAGGGCCGCTGCCCGGGGGGCCTCGCCCCTCACCCCGCAAGACCTGTCCAGACCACACCCGCGCCTCCGCTTGATCATCAGCGGTGAGAGGCGAGGATAATTGTGCTGAGCATCAGGATGAACCGGCAAGCTGGAGGAGAGGTCATTTGTGTGGCTGAAAAGGACCTCCCTGTGCGGCTGATGGACGGCTGCGAGGTGGCGCGGCGAGGCAGGTGGTGAGTTACCTTGCCTGCCGCTGCAAGCCACTGCCAGGAATGCAGTATTTCTTGTACAATCTAATTGCACAAACTCTTAATAAAAGTTTATGAGAAGCAAATCCGGATAGATAAACAGAGCCATAATGTTTAGCCAGACAGCGCTGTAGAGCCCCGGCAAGGCTGGAGGTGTGCGGGGTTCTGATCCCCTGCAAGTGACGATCCTTCAGTGGGAGGCGGCCAGTGGACAGCGACACACGGCAGGGGCGGCCACTCAGACCTCCGAGGGAACCTGAAAAAGACAACCGCGACATCGATAACGAAGAGGCGGCGGGCGGGTGGTGCGGGTGGTCTGCTGAGCTGTCTGGTTTATAAAGGCAATTAGAACAAACTTCTGCTAATGGGAAAACATAAAGGCAGGTTCTCCAGCCGGTCACGGTGGGGGGAGAGGATATTTATCGTTCTGCTCAGTGGGTTTACGTCCCCCGCACCTCCCTCATGACCACAAGGCTGAGCTCAGACGGGGCCGCCGCTAGATAGATGCTCCTTTGGAGAATATTTGCCAGGATTTGAAATATGGTGTTTGGATTACGCATAGTTGAATTTAATATATAAGACCATGTCCACGGGGGTGAGGGGTGGTTTGTCTGCTTGTGTGTGCCTGCCTGCCTGCGTGCGTGCGTGTATACGTGTGTGTGTGTGTGTGTTTCACTGTTTGATCTGCTGCAGTCTCTGACGAGACAGCCAGACGTTACCCTACGGAACGAGCTCAGAGCTCATTATTTCCGATCTTCGGATACGCCTGAGACCAGGCACACACCACACACCGGGACAACAAGGTCACAACTCCTCGATTTACATCCCGTACCTACTCACTGCTAGGTGAACAGGAGCTACACGTGAAAGGAGACACACCCAAATATCTCCACCCGGCCGGGGAATCGAACCACGGTCCTCTGGCTTGTGAAGCCAGCGCTCTAACCACTGAGCTACCGGGCGTGTGTGTGTGTGTGTGTGTGTGCCTACGCATATAATGATTTTACGTGCATGTATTCTAGGAAAAAATACTAGCCACAAAGAAAAACAAAATAAAAAAGTAAATTGAAAAAAAAAAATCATTCACATCTCTCAAGAATTCAAAGACCCATCAATCACATCCCACGACCAAACATTAACCCAAAACAGAGACATAGCGAGTCTTCCTGTCCATTATGGAGATACTGTAGCAAGTAGGAAGAGAAGAGGGTCACCACACCTGTCTCCTCCTGCCGAGTAACAAATTACCTCACTCCCTTCTCTAAGCCTACAGTGGGCGGGGGATGCGGGCGTGCCGGGCGGGAGCAGGGCAGCGGGCGTGGCGCGTCGTGCGGGAGAAATTAGGGGACTCGGCAAAACCCAGGACCGCCCTTGGATTGCCGCCTGATTGGATAAGTAAAATTGTTGCGTCCAGACTGCATGTTAGATATTCATGGTTTCTATTAACGAGGTTTAAAAAAAAAAAAACTGAATATTAAGCCGACCAGGTGAGTGGATGGATGCTGGCGAGTGTTGCGGACTGGGGAGGTGGCGCGGGGAGGGGGATAAGTGTTGACTTGACTTGCACACCCCCACTTCACTCAAGGCCACGTGTTGTCCTGGGTATGAAGTGAGTATTTTGGGTATTTTTAGCACTTCATTTACAGGGAGAATGTTGGAGGAGGGAGAGAGGGAGGGAGAAGAAAGACACAGAGGACAAAGGGACAAAACTCTCATGCACGAAGTTGAAACACTGACCATTAACAAAGAAACCACAGCAATTAAAAGCAAAACCACAGTAATAACAAAATCTTCCTAGAAAAAAAACGCAATTCATAACACAAACCAAATGAAAACCAAAGAGAACAAGCTGAGAAAAAAAAAATAAAAGGAAAAAGTAACAAAATCCCTGAGTAAGACAGTGTCAGTGGCGGGGCGGGGCGGTTGGTTGCGCGCCGCCTGCCGCAAGTATCAGCTTGAGGCGCGACCGCGGGGCTGCTCGATACCCCGTCAACCGAAACTAATCGCGCCGCGGGACCGAACGCCGATCTGGAGAGGAGAAGAAGGGGCTAGAACAGGAGCAGGATCAGGGGTATGGTGAAGGGGAGGAGCTGGGGAAAAATCAGGAGTAGTCGTACATCCTTCTCGCTGCGTATTACATGCCCTGACTGACTGGGGTTGAGGAGTAGGCATTTTCTGCATCGAGGAGGCTTAACGAGGTAATAGAGCCATTAGCGTGTGCTCAGGGAAGACGTGCCGAGGCTGCAGGGCGGGGCAGAACGAGGGGAGGCCCAGCTCATAGGAGGCGTAGGGAAGTAGGTAACTGGGGTGAATGACTTGAGGGTTAACGTTAGGAGGGAAGAATAACACACACACACACACACACACACACACACACACACACACACACACACACACACACACAAGGAATCGCGTAGAGGATGCGAAGATGATGAACGAGCGAGAACCGAGAAGTATGTAAAGGATGAATGATCTATGAGCGGCCCCTCTTTAATAGAAGGTTATGAATATAAAAAAAGGAACTACCTCTTCGCTGTGCTAAATAGGTAAGGCAATTCATCATAACGATACAGCTTTGGGAACTCTCAATCTATTTGGATGAGATTCAAGCGGCTGACTACAAAACTACAAAGATAGGAAGAGTCGTCAATGCTGCCCAGCCCAGACTCGAGGGGTGAAGGGAGAGGGTACAACGTGGGTCTCAATCGATTTATCCCTTGCGATAAGCGAGGAAAAGGTCAAGGGGAGAATTACATGGTTTTATGGCTGGGAAGTTTAAGACTAGTGGAAAAGTATTTAGCTTGTATCATCACGGCCTCGTTCTATATTAAGTGCTTTTTTTTTATGTTATGGCCTGCAGCGCCAGTAGGCATACTTAAAGAGCTTATGTAGGAAGCGCTGTTGAACTTCCGCCCATTAGTGGCGCAGATAATTTAATTTATAGTGGTACCCATATTAGGATCCATATCACCACTCAAGCCTGGGTATCATGGTGACATGTAGGTAACTTTAAACCTCTCGATAAATGACATAGCTTCAAAGCGGTATGTGGTGGGATTCGAACCTACGTGTGAACGTCTGCCCGATGCCACGCTCACCACCTTATTCACTACGCCACCGTCTCCCTATATTGAGTCTTATACTGTAGCTTTCCTGTTCTTCCACACGTAGTTTACTAATAGTAGCAAAAAATATGCAAACGTCGTCATTACAGACCGATCGATCTTCTGGTATCTGTTCTCTTTATGTATTTTTTTCTATGTAATACTATAACTGTTAAGATCTCTCTCTCTCTCTCTCTCTCTCTCTCTCTCTCTCTCTCTCTCTCTCTCTCTCTCTCTCTCTCGCACAACTGCACATCTAGGTTCGCTACGTGATCGCCCGTGTCTCTCTCAGCGGCACACGCCCTCACCTGATTGTCCTGAGTCTTCAAGGCGTGAGATCACCTTTCAAATAACTCCTTTCTTTATAAGTATCAACGAACGGTAAATGTGTGTTCGCTGTGTAGTGTGTGTGTGTGTGTGTGTGTGTGTGTGTGTGTGTGTGTGTGTGTGTGTTATAGCCTAATTCACAGGGTCTCGCTTCTCGGTCAATTGTTTGATAGTAATTGACAGATTTTCCTCGGAGATACAGTTACGGTTTTTGGCTATTTTATTTTCGCTATGAGACTGGAAGTAAAAAAAAAAAAAAAACACGAGAATAATGTAAGGCGTTTCCCAGCAGGAGGCGAATGCGTGGTGTTATCAGGAACCGAGTTTAAGTGTTCTGTCATCATTCTCCACCTTTACCTCTCTCAAAGCATCCTCGCTAAACAAAAAAGAAAGTTGCGCTAAAATTAAAACTATGAGGAAAACACTCCTAATTTTCTGTATACGTGTTTGTGATACTAGTTTGTGACAATGAGGAATCCCAGTTTATTTATCATGATGCAAATGAACTTTTAAATCATTCATCTAATTAGTTATAAGAGGTTACGAAAACAAATCAAGTAATATTTTAAAAGAGCGGATATGGAGATTTTTGGAGAGAGAGAGAGAGAGAGAGAGAGAGAGAGAGAGAGAGAGAGAGAGAGAGAGAGAGAGAGAATATAAACTAACCTTAAAAGAAAAGAAACATTCAATCTATATAATTTAACCACTAAAGTCTTAATCCCCTTGACACACCCCCGCACACATCACACATCACACCACGAGTCAACCAGCGCTGCCCATCATCCCTGAAAACCACGACGGCTTGCTACACAAACTCATGTCACCTCGCACCCACAGAGTAAGAAAAATAAACCACACACTTTTAAGATTGTCAGGCCAAAGCGATAGTGCAGGAAGGAAGAGGAGACACAGAAAAAGAGAGGGAAAGAGAGAGAGGCAGAGGAGCAGAAGCTATGGAATCCACCCTAGCCACTCCGTTTCACATTAAATAGCTGATAAGATCTGAGATTTGTAAATTAAAATGAGAATTTAATGGAGAAGTTACGAGCACCAACAAGCCGTGGAGAGTTCGCGGTGGTCCCCTGTTCAGACGATAATTGCACCTCACGCCGGCGGTTTAATGCCAGGAATCCGGTGATGTGCGAGGCGGTATGAGGTCCCCAGCAGAGGGAACGCCGCCTCACCTGCCGCCCACGCCACACCCCGGGCCACGGTCACGCTCGCCCTCAGGTATGGAAGTTAAGTACCAATGGGTGTCGCTGTCGTATAAGTGGTAGTAGTAGTAATAGTATGGGTTTTTTGGGAAGGTGGTGGTGTGGTGGTGGTGGTGGTGGTGGTAGTAGTAGTAGTAGTAGTAGTAGTAGTAGTAGTAGTAGTAGTAGTAGTAGTAGTAGTAGTAGTAGTAGTAGTAGTAGTAGTTGTAGTAGTTGCAGTAGTAGTAGTAGTAGTAGTAGTAGTAGTAGTAGTAGTAGTAGTAGTAGTAGTAGGAGGAGGAGGAGGAGGAGGAGGAGGAGGAGGAGGAGGAGGAGGAGGATCAATTGTTGTTCCACAAAATCTAAGGCTATAAAAGAGGAAGGATGAAGTTATGTTAATCCCTGACACACACACACACACACACACACACACACACACACACACACACACACACACACATACATCAAATCAGGTGGAATGAAAGCCTCATCTCTCAGTCAGCCTTAATCGTGCAAAAGATATATGAAAGAAATCATGGTAAACTTATGATTACGAGGAACAGCCACATAACTAGCCCCGTCACAGCACTGGTCACCTCACTGAAATACACCTATAAATCGAAACAAAAGGAGTCACTACAAGGCAGATTTAAATGGACAATTAATCAACAATAACACAGCAACAATTACCACATCAGTCACCACCTTAAGATAAATTCGTTGCAGTTAAGTAGAAAGACAAGCAGAAAAGAGACATGAGTGAAGAGATTCGACAGAGATCTTTGACCTTTCGTGGATTGATGCTGCTTGCCGCTGATGATCATTACAATAATTCTGAGATGAATACTGCCTTCACCTCAGCTTCCCATTAACTACTAAAAGATGTGCTTATGGTAATCTTCGGGAAAAGAGCTGGGAAATAAAGAGATGGTGATACAATGAACAAGAACTGAAGATTCGTTGATGACATATGCACCAAAAGACACAACAAAAAACAAAAGGAATAGCAACAGCAACAAACACAGCTACCACGTACAATCGAGAACTCCGTGGCATCAAAACCTTTCATTCACTAATTTCAGAGAGTTACATAAAAGCACGCTAAAACAATAAACTGAAATAAGAGACGGAGAGACTCGTCAGCTTTCCAGCCAACAGGTTATTATTTTCCTGCCTTTCCTTTTTACTTCTTCACGCTTCCTCCCTGAACATGACGACTACAAGGGGGAGAATTAATGATCAAGTCACGCGGCGGCGGCTCGTCTGTCTCACCGGTCGGGCTAACGAGTCAAGACGGAGATATCAAGGTGAAGTGAGGCCCCGCTTGTTGTACACGCTTACCGCCGGCACTGCAAAAATATAATGAATGCTTAAGTGAACCATCCCCTCTTCCTCTCTCTCTCTCTCTCTTTCTCTCTCGTGCCCTTCCTCCTTCTCTCTCTTTCTCCGCTTTTGTCTTATCTTTATTATATGTAAAATTTATTATAATCTTTTGCAATTTATTCACTTCAGTTGCGAAACAAGTGGATGGAACAGGGTAAGAAATTTTTATTTATGTATTTTTCTTAACGCTTAAGCGTGGATAAATCAAACAAAATACTTACAAGGTATAAATATATGTTTTAAAAATGAGATATGATTGTAGGCTGGAAATAAAACATGACTTATGGATCTTCGCTTAAAACTGGAATGATTAACGGCGGATAAAGTGATGGAGGAGTGATGAAGGCAGTGGGACAGGTGTCTGAAAGCACCACTCAGGAAGTTGAAAAGATTAAGCAGTGCACTGACCTCCTCCTTTCTTCACCTCTCCATGCATACTTAGACACTCCTTCCGCTATTTCTATATTTCAGTTGAAGCAATGATACGAAATTAATACCACTTCACTAAATAGTATTTGTAGAAAATCATCTTTAATGTGGCTTACCCTTTACGCAGATTAATGATTATCTTACAATATAGGTATGCTAAAAATGAAAATACAATTCAGGATTCATTTCTTTCCTTTGAGCCCAGGGATAGTTTTCTCATTTGTGCTTTATAAGTTCATTTACATGATTTTTCTTAACTCTAGTAGTTGATTAATTGAATGATACTTTGTTGCGGCGTCAAAATACCAATGATTTAATCCTACCTGGCTGTTAAGGGCGGGCTCATATGCTACATTCTCACCTGCACCATAGCATCATCCATGAAGACCCGTCAGAGTTTAGTGTTCTCTACATAATTAGTTATCAACTCGTTACTTCTTATGAGTCCTATTATGGGCGATGGCATGCTTGGGACTCAACCTACTGGCACGGGTGACCCAAAATGGACGCGTCTGTGGACTGAGGCGGGGATTAGAGTGGCAATTACGGGCGTTTGACGAATGATATTGGGTTATTGTTCTCTACGTTACCATTAAATATCTACTCCTCTTGATTAGCGTTGTCAAAAATCGTGGGTATAGAGTGCACGTTTTTGTCCTCCTAACGCTATGCTATTTTAACTTATTTTCTTCTTTTTGTAGTTGCTTTCCTCGAGGTGGTGCGCTGACTACCTGCGGTTTCCTATCATTCAAGTTATCCTCGTACCCACAGGAAACGGGTTTATTATTTGTACTGATAATTTACTATTTTAGCAGCTTATATCCCAAACACATTTCTTAAAGCGCCGCTATTGTGTGTAGCAGCCAACGACCTCTTTACGATACGCGTTTGAAGAAAATATCTGATCATTAGGGGAATATGCGAAGATCTCTCATTCTGGGATTCAAAATAATGCTGCTACAAAACTACAGTTCTTATATTGATGTGAACGTATGATTTCTTTATCGTTTTGCTACCAACTGCATTTTTTTGGTTCTTGTCTTTTTATGTTTACTTGTTGAGCTATTAAATCACTTGAACGGTTGTAATTGTAAGTGCAGTTTAGCAGCAGCAAAAGCAGCACCAACAATAGGCCTTATAAATGTACTAGTAATGGTGGTGAATTTGGTATCAATAATAGTTTATGACTTTTACTTGTGGTTATTATTGTTATATTACTACTGTCACTTTTGTTTTTGCCACTATCGGGATATTTGTTGTTGCTGTCTCACCAATGAGTGATCAGCGCTTCCACTTCCCAGCAACCAATCACCTAATGAATCTTTACATCGCAATAACATTATAAGAAAAAAACATCACTATAAATCCATGGCAATAGTACCGTTTTTTTATTATGTATGACTGTCCCTCACTTTCAACCTAAACGCGCTCAAAGTCAACATTAGCCGCCACAGGAACACAAGACCTCAAGCTCTGAGTGTCGACACGCATCCCTTTCGTCCATTTTTTTGCTTCATTTATGCTCCATTTTCAAATCTTATCACTGTAAAATATCATCTTGCAGTCCCGGCACTCCAGCTCGCTCCGCGCCTTCATTGTCCTCCATTACTACCCTGACTCAGAGCCTCATTATCAACCCATAAATAGTTTCGCAGATTCCTTCAAGTTTTTATGGCGGTTTTGGACTCACCATCTGACTCCCCTCTTGACGCCTGGACACTACTATCTAACTCCCTAACTTCTCATCTTCCTCACTCCCACTGCCTCGCCTGCCTGATGCCACGTTAGAATATAAAGATCGTATTTCAGCATCGATCATGTTTGATAATCCTGCTGTCTTATCATATGTCTCTTCTTGATCAATTGAATTTTCCTGCAGATTGTTAATTTCACCTGGCTACAAATACTAGTACCAAACCTCTTCACTCTTACGTGGTGTGGTCGCGTTGAGGTGTGTGTGTGTGTGTGTGTGTGTGTGTGTGTGTGTGTGTGTGTGTGTGTGTGTGTGTGTGTGTGTGTGTGTGTGTGTGTGTGTGTGTGTGTGTACTCCAAATTTCTTGCGTTGTACTCTTGTATTTTCCTTCTGTCGTTCTCACTTGGACACCTCTTGCTGGAATTTTTCCTCGTATCTATTATCGTTTTTCTTTTTCTTTCTTCTCTCTGCTTCTCTCTTTTTCCTCTCTCTCTCTCTTTACCTTGTCGTGTCCTCTTCCTCTCTTTCTCTCCTGTCTCGTCTTCCTCCCTCCTCTCCTCCTGTTCCCTCTCCTCCTCCTCCTCCTCCTCCTCCTCCTCCTCCTCCTCCTCCTCCTCCTCCTCCACCATCAACACCACCACCGCCGCTCCCACCGCCACCACCACAATCACCACCACCGCCACCACCACCATCTCCACCTCCTTTTCCTCCCCCTCCTCCTGCTCCTCCTCCTCCTCCTCTTCTTTATCGTCCTTCTCCGACCTACAATATAATTTTCAGCTTTCTCTGAGTTTATATTTTCTATTACTACAAGCGCTCTTAAGCACCAAATATAATTACATAGAACATTTTATATCCTGTTCTTTATAATCTCTCTCTCTCTCTCTCTCTCTCTCTCTCTCTCTCTCTCTCTCTCTCTCTCTCTCAGACACAGATACCTATTTTCTTTATCTTTCACCATCAACTATTTTTTTTTTCTATTGACTTGACTCTTCACAGGTGAGTTCCAGGAGTGAGAGTTCGGTTTATCTGTTCCTTTTTTTGTGAAGGTTTGATTAGGTGTGCAAAGTGTGGTACTAATGGCAGTGATTAGGATGACGAAAAGAAGAAAGAGGAGGAGGAAGAGGAGGATGTGGTCAGCAGCCTCAGTCGTACCCCCTGCAGCTCACGAAGGGCAGCACTAGGGTACAAATTCTACTTAATGCCTTTGTAAAACTAGGATATACGAATCTCCAACCTTAGAAACGTATGCCAGTGTATATATCCATGCTATATTCCTCCAAATTAAATGCAATGCCAGGAAATTCGTTATGAGGGAATTAATTCTCAAAAAGCCGCCGAGGGGTCCCCAAGCGCACGGGTTCGAATCCTGTCCACAGTGTAGGTTGGGCTTCCTCACTGGGCAACGGTTTCCTAGCGGGTGGGCTTTGAGATAAGAGGTACCCAAAAAGTATCTTCTTAAGCCCATAAATTCTCGTGCAAAGCCAACATGGTATAAATAAGGAAGAGGTGAATAGAATAAACACAGTCATCAGAAAATTTTAAAAGAAAAGAGATGGATATGTTTCATACAAGGACCTTCTTCTGTTCATATGTTCCCATCTCCATTCAAGACGACTAAATATGACGAGTTCAGCATGAGTCATTCCTTCTTGTGCCTTGCTTGTGCTATTTCAAACACTGGATTTAACACTCCGGTTCCAACGCACTTGATATTTCCTCTCTGTATTATCCTGCATGTAAATATTCACTGTAAAAAAAAAATGTTATCGCTTAAGTTATCTTTACAAACTTTTCCTTGTTTTGTTTTTGTATGTTCTTCATGTGTTTCTGTGGCAATGTGGGTCGTGTGTGTGTGTGTGTGTGTGTGTGTGTGTGTGTGTGTGTGTGTGTGTGTGTGTGTGTGTGTGTGTGTGTGTCTTGGTTATACTGGTACAATGTCAATATATATCTTTCATTGTCCATTCGTTTACTTTTTTTTTCTCACACTCGAGACAAATTCACATCCTGTTTAGCATGTGGAGCGGAATTGTTATTAACCTTGTTGCTATTAATACTATCTTCAAGACAGCAACAGTTTTCTTCCCCACTCTTGTTATTTCTCTTCGTTCTTCACCATCACATACCTCTCCACTGTTTTGATTTACTCCCGTTACTTCTCATCTCTCTTCCTTGTATTGTTTTCTCCTCGGCCTCACACTTTCTCCGGATAGGTTCGCCCCAGTTTCACGCGTAAGAGATTGGCTGACGAAGGAGACGGACGGGGAACAACCACATAAAAAAAAAAAGAGACAAGGGCTGAAACACGGAAGATCAGGCAATACAACACATACTTACATAAAAACATTCATGAAGGTAAATATATATAAACACAAAGAGAAGTTAACACGTTACCTCATCACGATCTGCAGCCCAATGTTTTGACGATTACCTAGGAAGAAGAAAGAAAATATTGCATAAGATCATAGGAAAAAAATAACACTCAATGAAAGAAGAAAATTGAATGACGTGACCAGAAATTAGATTGAGAAAAAGGGATAGTGTAGTTAAAAGGATAACAATAAGTACTTAAATTTCTGACTCCCACCAAGGGAATAAATATATCCAGTGCATTAAAGAGCAAAAGGGAATGACGTGACATGCAGGCAAATAAACATCAATAAAGCTGTCGGTGTAATATTGCAACACGAAAACTTAAATTACGTGTCTTTCTGCCAAACAAAAAAATAAAAAATAAAGAAAAATACCAGTAAATATCATCCGTGAAATTATAATATATTTTGGGTGTATTAAGAACGAAAGAAATGTTTTAGCTTGTCATTAAACAAAAGAAAAGTATCGACCTCCTAAAATAAGGTAAAAAATAAGATATGAAAAGATGATGATGATGATGATGATGATGATGATGATGATGATGATGATGATGATATATGGTGATGACAGTGCTGATAACGAGGAACGAAATAAAAAAAAAAAACGAGGAGATGGACGATGAGAGCGAGGAGAACAAGGAAAACAAAGACAAGAGGGAGAGGTGGAAAAAGAGGAGGAGGAGGAGGAGGAGGAGAAGGAGGAGGAGGAGGAGGAGGAGGAGGAGGAGGAGGAGGAGGAGGAGGAGGAGGAGGAGGAGGAGGATAAAGAGGAGGAAGAGGACGGGAGTGGGTAGAAGATGAAGGAGGAGAAACACGAAAAAAAATACAAGTAAGAGAAGCAGCAGGAACAGGAGGAGAAGGAGGAGGAGGAAGAGGAGGATGGGAAGAAGATGGCGAAAGAAGGAAGAGAAGAGAAAGGAGGTGTAATAATGGAAGGAGGGGATGAAGGAGAAGTGAGAGGAGCAGAATGAGAAAGAAGGAGGAGGAGGAGGAGGAGGAGGAGGAGGAGAGTATTAATATGCATCGAGGTCATTGAGACGGGAAACTCCGCCTACTACTCATTACTACTTGACCTCCCGCCTCTGCCTCCCTGCCTCCCAGCCTGCCTGCTTGCTTGACTGCTTGCCTGCCTGTCCGTCTGTCTGTCTGCATGCCTGCGTTCCTTCCTCCCCTGCCTGCTTGTCTCCTTACCTCCTCTCCTGCTTTCTGCCTATATCTATCAGCCTACCTGCTTGCTTCAGTACTTTACCTGACTGCTTAATGAGGACAATGGCACGTTTTGTTTCCCGCGGCCTGTGACACTAAGGTATATTTTTCTCACCTCCATGATTGGCTTGCTCTTGCCTACTAACTAAGGTGATCTTGTTACATGGAGTTCTGGAGGTGTTTGAGTTGCAATATACACCAATATGAGGTTAGTGTTTAGATCTGGGATTTGCTAGATATTTTTTTAATTTTGAATTGTCTGATTTAGGTGAGGTCCAGCCCTAGAAAAGAAATAAAATAAATATCCGATTAAAATAGTTCCTTTAAAACTACAGGGTTTTGAATAATGAAATGTAGAGTCAAAATTTACATATAGAAAATTTATACGATTTCTTTTCTTCCACGAGTCCAAAACATATCCAAAAATGAGTCTTTGATTAAGGGACATACATTTCTTGTCACAAAAATTTTTGAGTTGGAATATTTTCTAACTTAATTTGGTCAAAACTTATATATATTTTTATTTGTGCATTGTTTTATCATAAAGGTATGGTGGAACTTTTCTTGATCAATTTCCATTTAGTGGCTTTCATTTTCTTTCCAGTTGGTCTTTTCTTTACGACATCATTTCAATGTTAAAGGAAGTCATATTACATTGAAAATATGAGTATTTCATATATACAAAATACATGCTGAATATAATTAGCTTAATTTCTGCGATTTCATTCGTCTCTTTCTCTGTTGTAACACACACACACACACACACACACACACTCTCTCTCTCTCTCTCTCTCTCTCTCTCTCTCTCTCTTACCTACCGACCTACCAACCTACCTCATGTTTTTACGCACCTAC
>NC_059269.1:4366128-4371128 GCF_017591435.1 Portunus trituberculatus | reverse complement strand
GATTTGGAAAATGAATATCACTGCATAGCGTTAGACTCTTTCAGTAAATCCCACTGAACTACTGGTTAAAGACAACGTAATACCAACCACCTATATTCCAAAGGCCGTTTACCTTTCTTTTTCTATTTTTTTCTCTTTTTTTTATTGCCCTTCAACAAAGAAGACATTGGTACTGTTACTGGTGGTCTAGTCGCACATCACAGTAGATTAACCTATGTAACTCTCCTCACTAATGCCACCGCTGCTAGCCATCCTTCGTGCAGGCAGCTTATGAATACACTGAAGCTTAAACCACATTTGACCATTAGAGAAACCTATAGTATTGTTTTTAATGTAGTTGATTTATTTTTTTTTTTGCTTTTTTAATTTTTTTCCGTGCACTCTCTGCGAACCTTTAATTACACAACGCTCTAGTTTTTTTAAGCCTCTTTTAATGCTAGACATAGTAAACATTATACGTATCGTTACCAAGTTTTTTCCTCTGTCTTTCACAAGGCGGACTCAACAAATGGTGGTATTAAATGAAACTTCAATTACGTCCTCGTTAAAACACAACCATCTTCCCCAAAAGACGCTGCAGAATAAGATGTAAAATAAGATTATCGTCTTGGAAATACAAAAGAAAGACGTAGGGAGAGAGATGCTGCAAGTTACATGGAAAAATACGTGTAGTTGGTCTGTATTTATTTTCTACCTTATACTTTACCTTACTAGCTTCACCCAAAAACTGTGTATCTAGCACTTAAATAATATAATGTAGTGCGCGTCCAAATCAAGCTCAGTGTGTTATCAAGGTTAAACGTAAGAATGAGTCGGTAGTGATTTTCTCATATATTGAAGATTTGAGAGCGGCAAGTGCGTATTTGTGTTGGTGCTCCTGTCTCGCTTTTTCAGGAGGTCTGGAGGAACCCGTCCCAACCCGTCTCTGCTTGCTCTTGCTCGGCGTTATCACTGCTCACATACCCGAGCATGGCTCATGTCTTCTGTTTTCTCCTCCAGCATCACCTTTTAATTCTTGTTATTGTTCTTACTCTTCTTTCTACTCTTTCTTTTCCTCCTCTTTCCTCCTCACCACCTTCCATTTCTTCCTCCTTTCGAGGGTGTATCGATTTAACCTCTGCACATCACTGCTTGGCGTTAATATTTATTGTCTCGTTGGGTTAGACGGACAAGAGAATCCTCCTCGGTTAAATTTACGACGTTCTCTCTTCATTTACATCTCTTGGGTCATCTGTCGGCACTGACCCGGAGGGCGGTGGCTCCAGGGACTAAAGAGAGTATTAAAGTGCCTAGGTATGGCTCATCAGTATACCAGGTGAGCAGGAGGAGTCACAGGAGACTCCCTAAGTCGGCTCCCCACCCTCTCAACCAGTGGAGCTTAACTATAATGGCCGTGCGGGAGGTAACTAATACGGACTGCAGCCCCAAGGTGAGGAAGAGAAGTGTGATGCGAGAGGGCAGAGTCATGCGCCGCGGGAATCCTAATGGGTCAATGAGCATCAAAGGGAGGGGGAGTAATAAAGAACGAAGTATGTGTGAAAGGATCGGAAGAGAGATGAGGATACCCACGTGAAAATAATTGAACACACTAAGGAAAGCTTCAATAAGAAATGTAAAGTTACGCTGAACGGATGTTGATGATAAGGAAATAAGTATTGTGATGGAAATATGTAAATAAGAACTGCTGGCTTCTGACGGAGAGACAAAATATAGCCAGACAAATTCAGTAAGAAAAACAAAATAAGAATAACAGAAAAAAATAAAATAGAAATTGCGATTGGATACAAGGACAAAAGGAAACACGGAAAACACATAAAAAAATGGATATACGAAACCCCCTCTCTCTCTCTCTCTCTCTCTCTCTCTCTCTCTCTCTCTCTCCTCACACCTGTCATTTATTTCCAGGACAGGACAAAGACATTACCATCCTACCATTCCCTCCTTACATTGTCCTTACTTAACCATTCTATCTTACACACACACACACACACACACACACACACACACACACACACACTAGTGGCCAGGCACGTCCCACTGCCGAGCAATCCATAAAGAAAATGTTACCCCGACGAGCCACCAATACTCTCTGCTAATTATCGACTGATTCACTTGGTATTCATGCAAAGGAGAGGCCTCGAGGGGACCATCGGCGGCAGCGAGGTGGAGCTGGAGACTCGTAATTATACACACACTTCGGCCTCTCTATTGGTCTTATCGCACCAGCGTGGCCTCTCTCCCTTCGTTTGTGCGACTGCTGGAGCGTCTGACAGAGCACATGATGGCGGGGTGAAGGAGCGCTCTGCAGTAATTTACACCGTAAGAGGTTTCAATTGCTTAATTCAGTCAATTACGCACCGGGATTGGATTGGGAATAAGACGGTAGGGACGAGGGAAAGGGAAGGCGCAGGGAGTAAATAGTATCGAATCAGTGGGGTTTCAGTCTTACGCGAGGCATTGGCCGAGTGATTTAATCGCGTTCCCGACTGTCTGTTACACTTCGTAACGATGAGCCTCCGCTGCATTAAATGATATCTATATCCGAATTAGTCCGTCGCTAATTACGAGCTAGCCACCTAATGTTATCGCTGATGGACAAGAGATGGCCAGCGCGGACCCGATCCTTATCTCCCCCGCTGACCTCATCCTATAATGCCATTGGGAGGCGAAATTAGTCCCTTATTTTGTCCTTATCAGCGTATCCAAGTGGTCCTAAAACACGGTCATCCGCACCACCAATGACGGCTTTAAGGACGGCCAGAGTGAGTGCTCCCTCTGGTTATGGAAACAATGACACTCATCACTAACTGTAAAATGAAGGTTGCATTTTTCCTTCCCTTCTCCACTCATTTACTCCCCCTCTCTCTCCCTCTCTCCCTCTCTCTCCCTCTCTCTCTCTCTCTCTCTCTCTCTCTCTCTCTCTCTCTCTCTCTCTCTCTCTCTCTCTCCGTCTTTATCCTAGCTCCACCCAGACTCCCTTATCGACTTGCTTCTTGCTTACCTACTCCATTAAAACACGTAAAGGAGGGGAAGGAGGAAGATATAATAACAATTTTCCTTTCTTTCATTTCTCTCTCTCTCTCTCTCTCTCTCTCTCTCTCTCTCTCTCTTTTGAAGGCATCATTGGGAGGGCGCATTACTTCAGGTCGCCTTGCAGTTACTCGTGTTTCAGCACACCCCTGGCCACCACCTTAACCATTTCCTCATTTTCCTAATTATACCTTTAAACTTTAGGTCCTCACTTAACTAATAAAGTGGGGGAGAAAAATATACCATGACATAATCTAAAGTAAAGCTAAAATTTACCGAACCTATCCTAAGTGGGTAAAATTATACTGCACCCGACTTGTAATCAGCCTCGCTCGCCCTGATAGTGTCTGGCGGCTGATGAATATAGGTTACGTCAGAGGAGCTGGGTATTAAGGGAGCGGGTGGCCACCGTCACCGTGCATTGTGGTCATTAATGAAGCGATCATTGTCAGCGGGTCGCCCAAGATAGGATCGAATCGGGCTGGGTGAGGGATGAGCCTGCAGTAACGTTGAATGAGTATGTGTGTGTGTGTGTGTGTGTGTGTGTGTGTGTGTGTGTGTGTGTGTGTGTGTGTGTCTCTCTCTGTCTCTCTCTCTCTCTCTCTCTCTTTCCAGCCACCTTCGCTACCATTGGACCATACAAGTATTCGAAGCATCAAATGGTTGTGGAAACGTCATTCACATGCGTATCTAACATTCGTGGCTGTATCTGTGTAGTATATGATCAATGAGAATATATGTACTCTCTTTCTCGCCCTCTCTCTCTCTCTCTCTCTCTCTCTCTCTCTCTCTCTCTCTCTCTCTCTCTCTCTCTCTCTCTCTCTCTCTCTCTCTCTCTGCACCAACGCCACTGAGATAACATCAGTCTATCGATTTTGTTCTTATCTCGAACGAGTCTCCGCAGAACAGGTGAATGAATGGCTCCGGCATGACAGGTGAGTAATAACCAAAGTGAATAAATCTAGAAGGAAAACATCTTATAGGGGAAAAAGTAAAAAATTCTGGTGAAAATGAAGTCTGTAAAGAATGTGATCTGTGAAGTCTCCGGGTTTGTGGCCCTAAATGTTTATGAATAGATTTTCGAGCCATCTGCTAGCCATGGTCATCTTTTCATAATCTTTAACTTGGTGCCTCTGAGCAAGATATTTTTAGTTTTGTGCACTCAAAGTAATTTGACATAAAAACTTTTCGACAAGTATAAAGCAACCAATTTCTTCAGAATATGGTGTTCTAAACGGTTTCTATTAATGTTTTCACCTTTAATTAAATGCTGACTCTATACAAATGTCTAACAACTCTTCTTTAATGCTTGGTCGTAAATTATCATGTAAAGTTTGCTACACGATATCTTTTTACCGTCCGTAAGGGAGACCCAGCGCTATAATTTATGGGATGTTCATCAGCAAGCAACTTTTACGACAAATCAAATTATTTACTTTTTAATAATTCCCATGCATTTGAGGGTTTTTTCTTTTTCTTAATTTAGACGGGAACAACTATTTGGAAAGTCCTTGTGTATATAGCCATTGTCCAGTCTCTTAAATATAAGGAGTATGACAATGTGAAGTCGCAGTCTCGTTCAACAACAATAGCTTTCCTAAACCTGTATACTGCATGTCTCCTACTTTGTTCTGTGCTTAATATTCAATGTTGTATGTACTACCATGTACTATTCATTAATTTCCTAGCTTCTTACGATTCCATTTACAAGAGTGATTGTCAAGTCTCCCTGAGAAATTAATGTGGCATTTGAAGCTTTTAATGTCTATTTTGGGAACGATGCATGTCGAGGATTGCAAACCACGTAAACGTAAACAGAAAGAAGACATCGACATCTGCATACTACCATCAGCTCTACATACTTTTAACATTTCATTGGCAACAGTTTTCCACCTTTATCTGAACACAAAGACCACAGGAATTCCTGGGACAACAAGAAGCTACTCAAAAGATAATAAACATGAACAAGA
>NC_059269.1:4358628-4361128 GCF_017591435.1 Portunus trituberculatus | reverse complement strand
GTGTGTGTGTGTGTGTGTGTGTGTGTGTGTGTGTGTGTGTGTGAAAACTAGCAACATCCGTTCACCACTTCTTTGAATTTCAGGATTAACACTACCACCACCAATACCACCACCACCACCACCACCACCACCTCTGCTGCCGCCAGTACCAGCCAGCCCATGTATACACACACCCGCCAGTCGATCCCCTGATAACCCGTGAGTGGCTGCCTCCGCCCGAGAATTACCACGTTATACTGCGAGTTACGACGGATATTTCAGGTGTATCAGTCGCGGCCGCCGCCCTCCTTACCAGACCCGCCGACACCACCTTTCCAGTAGCCCCGGCCTGCGTCACCGCCTTCCCACGCTCACCTGACTTACTGTGTCCTCCCTTCCTCCTCATATTCCTCCACCTTCTCCTCCTCTTGCTTCTGCTCCAGCTTCTCCTCTTTATTATTTTGTACTCCTTTCCTCCTCCACTTCCTTCTGTATTTTCTCTTCGTTTCATTCATCCACCTCTTTTTTCTCACCTGCTTTTTCTTTGCTATCTTTCTCATTTAGCCATACACAAACTTATTTTTTTCTCATAGTTTCCTTTCTCCTCCATTTTCCTCTAAATAAAAAACGACAACATCCTCTCGGAAAAATAAGCCTCTGAAATACATACAACTCTTAAAACCTCTAATACTATTCTCTTCACTCACAATAGCGGTGTTCAGAAGAAGAGTATTCATTCAACATCAGTTTCACACAGCCCAAGAGACGAACACTTGCCGAGAACCAAAGAACATAGGAGTGAGAGACCTTTCTGCACCATGGAGTCACACGTAAGTGCTGTTATTGGGACCGTCACGAGGAAGGCAGCCGTATCTACCCATCTGCTTCTGAGTTACAGCTTACAGCATCGAGGGAGGGAAGAAAAGAGGAGAGAAATGAGTGTGTTGGAAAGAATGTAGGGAAAGAGGGAACGAAGTGAAAGAAACAAGGAGAGATGGAGAGAAAGAGGAGTTGAGAGATAAGTGAATAGAAGGGTGGAGAACAGAGCTAGATGGAGAGAGAGAGAGAGAGAGAGAGAGAGAGAGAGAGAGAGAGAGAGAGAGAGAGAGAGAGAGAGAGAGAGAGAGAGAGAGAGAGAGAGAGAGAGAGAGAGAGAGAGAGAGAGAGAGAGAGAAGGGGGACGGGAGGAAGAACGGAAGAGGTGGTGGATAAAAGGAGAAAAAGGGCGGGTGAGCAGATTTAAAGCGCTTGTTGCGGTAATAACATGATTCCAAGGCATCGCGTGAGCTCTGGAGGGAGGAAGGGAAGTGCGGATAATGACTGAGAAAGAGAGAGAGAGAGAGAGAGAGAGAGAGAGAGAGAGAGAGAGAGAGAGAGAGAGAGAGAGAGAGAGAGAGAGAGAGAGAGAGAGAGAGAGAGAGAGAGAGAGAGAGAGAGAGAGAGAGAGAGAGAGAGAGAGAGAATACTAGCTGGAATGGACTAAGCAGCTATCCAGACAGGAGATGCATGAGGGAGTTTAAAAGAAGCGGAGGTTATGAAGGGAAGGAGTTAACCATTATACGTAAACCAAAGCTCTGTTAGTGATGGAAAGCTTGTATATTCGTATAAAAATCGCACTTATCTTGAAGACTTGCCATCATACGTGAAACAAAGCTTAGTTCATAGCGAAATGGTTAAAAATTCATATAATAATCATTCTTATCGCGAGGACTTGATAAGAAACCAATAAAATACAAAAGTTGAATATTATTACAAGTTAAAAAATATGGAAATAATGAAGAAAAAGATATGGCCAGAAAGGAGACACAATAAAAAAGAGTACAAGAAAAATCTTTCGTGAATACATCAAGATTCTCAATACAAATTAACACAAAAATAAATCAAGGAAAAAAAAAGGAAAGAAAAAGGAAAGACTAAAAATGAAAAGTGGAAGGAAATTTTTCGCGGATATATTAAGTTTCTTGACGGCAATTCTCTTTTTCTTTTTTTTATTTTTCCCCCTTCCATTCCTTTCGCAACACTAAATTGGCCAGATGAGCGCCCCGCCCTAGCCACCACCATCCCTCTCTCTTCTCATAACCCTGACTCTTCCAGCAACTTTCCCCTTCCTGAAGAACAAACTCCTTTGCCGAACCTTTTACCTGCTTCCTAACACCAGCGAGGCGACAAGACAGCGTAATACTGAACCATTACTCTCCTCCATGGTACAACAAAAGCTCGCACGTATAGGGAGGCGAGTGCGATACGGAAATTATACCGACAATAATTATGAAGTGGCAAGATACAAGCGTGCAGTTTTTCTTGGCCTCCTATTATTGGCTGATTGGTAGGGTGGCGCCTCCTGCCTCACGTAAAGACGGCTTCGCTTTCACACACACGCCAAGTGGTTAGAAATATCGCTCATGCAGTTCTTTACTTTACTCGGGAAATCTCATTGTGGTTTCGTCTGTGGAAAGGTGGGTAGGGAGCTGCGCAGGCACGGAGGGTCAAGGCGATTAAGGGTGTACGTGTAAATATTCTA
>NC_059269.1:4341128-4356128 GCF_017591435.1 Portunus trituberculatus | reverse complement strand
TGAGTTATAAGTTAATGAAATGCTTCATAAGTTAGGTCCAAAGCAATTCCTCTGGCTATTACCATTCACCAGTTATTGACACTAACTCTTCAAGCAGTAGCTGAATTATAGCGGGTGGGCAGGTGGGAAAGAAACTCCGCATTGGGTCTGGGCGCGCGTGGATGACACGGCAGCAGGTGCCAGACTGCAGGTGGTGGTTCACAGTTTTTACTTGCGTATTTGTCGATGTCAGAAAAAGAACAGCGATAGGGACCAGTTGCAGGAGGATCAGCTGTGTAGTGACGGTGTACCTCTTCCGGTGCTGGTTTCCGCCGACTCACAGGTACACAGGAGCCAGGTCAAAATAAGACTTTCCAATGCAATACCTGGCAGGACTACACAATGTTGGAGCTGTATTTCAGGAAAGTATTTAGTTTTCCTGGTGTCTTTTTTCATTTCAATACCGATTTTACTCTAGATTTCCTTTGGTACTATTTAGTAAAGTGAATCCACATTTTCTTAAAAAAGTGTTCCTCACGTTCTTTAATTTTCATCGCCAGATAGAATATTGATTTTTTTGTTAGATACTATATAACATTTTTGAGAATTATCAAGACAGCTAATTCTAAATACATTGAACAAAAGTTACATCTGCCGTGCAAAGTGGTTTCATCAAGGCCAGCGGAGAGGACTAACCAACCTTTCACGCTATACTCTGAGAAACATAAAGGGAGATTCAGACGCACTATTTTGATTCAACCTTTATCTGGCCTTTAGCAATCTCCTAAATGATGAATCACTCAAACAGGTACTCCAGAAGATTAATTTAAATCAATCCTTGGTACTCAGACTGGCTGCTGACGATATCGCCGGTAGGATTCATTCTTTACCTGGTGACACGCGGCCGGCTGGTTCCTAGCGTGTCAGAGCAATTAGGCGCTTATTTAAAGATGGCAGCTCCTCACGAAAGGGCTCAGTGACACTAGAGAAAGGTTGCCGGTGATGTGGTAACGGTATACTGTGTGTGGATGTCTGTGTATCAAGGTGAAGTGACTAAAAACTGATAGTGCTTTTATAGAAATTAAGATTTTTTCCTATTTGTTTATGATTCTTTTATGCTGAAATCAGTGTTATAATTTTTGAGTGTTTGATTTCATTTCGTAAAGCAATGGATTAATTATTCCGTTTTTGAAATATCATCATAAGTTTACTTCTCTCGGTTCAGCAGCAAGACATTTTTAACGATTTCTGGTGACTATTTCCAATGAAAATTAATGCCAGGAAAATTAAGAGTATATACATAACACGAGAAAATACAAACACAAAAGCTTCGATTACTGCCCATCACTGTTGTCGCTACGTCCTTTTCCTAAGAATAAAGATCACTATTTATATCACTCTTTAACCACACCATTACTCCCCATCGAGATTAGACCCGCTTGCCTCTCTCAGGCTGATATCAATTACCCAACGATGAGCCATCCATCAGGGCTTGCCAAACGCTTCCCTGGAACAAGAGTGGCGCCCTATACGGCAGTCGGCCTACAGGGAAAAGTTACAGTGATTTAGATCGTTCTTTGATACCTGCACGACCCGCTGCCTATATACCTGGGATGAAGGAGGCCAGGAAGACTCTCTATCATACACTGGGAGTCACTTCACCACGCCACGAATCAATATTCCACTCCATTAGTCAATGTACCACAACACCTCCCTGACGGTATCGCGCCACAAACCAGTAAGCCACACCTGCACTGCCTTGTACCGATTATTCTGCTACATACACTACCTGTCAATATGTGCACCTTCACAATCACACCTGGCCAAAATGCACCCGAGCTCATTTTACCTGAAGCACACACCAAACACTAAATCGCATCACACCTAAGGCACACCATACGTGACGGACACACCATAGTGCAAACGCTACACCAGGAACACATCATACGTAAATTCCACTAAACTTGAAACACACACCACAGCTCACACAAACCACACCAAAAGAACACCAAATATTTGCTAAACACGGGTGGAGAGGAGGAGAGGAGTGGTGTTTTTTTGTATGCATCTGGAGGGCATCTCAAGACACCCGAGCTCTTCACACCTGCGTCCCATCGCGCCCAGACCACAAGCAGGTGCTACAAGAACATTGACCCTACTTTTGGCCACAAAGCATTGCTACCTACACATCTACCTTTGTTAATAGAATCACGTCACCGTCCTGTATGAACACTGATTCTATCGTTCTGGCGATACAAAAAAAAATAAATAATAGAACACAAAAACGGGTGTAACGTACCTAGACATATAACTCATTACAAATCAAAATTCTCTCCAGTTATAGAAAACTTTGTGTATAGTAAAATGCTGCAAGGATACCAATGTCAATACACCTATTTTACTTCAGCTTCTATCTTTTGAAGCGAGAGTATACCATTAACAAAAGAAGGTAAATTTTCATTCTAAATGTTAGAGGAGTACGTGGACAGTATGTACATGACATGAAGTGGTGTTTCAGTAACTTTTGCCGATTGGAATAAAAGAAAGCTTGAGTCCAATTTGTGTTGTAATGAAGAGACAACTGGCAGCATGAAGATGTTATACTAATAGACGAATTATTAAAACCTCCAAGAACAAGAGCCACTCCTTTTCCCGGACCCTTACATGCCTGGTTTTCTTCCTCCTTCCCCACAACAGACACGTGAACCACGGCCTTGCTTGGCAGGTTCAAGCAACTTTCAGCGAGAACCTGGAGTCATCGTCATTCAAGCACGGAAAGAAGGCTATGTGCAGGCTAGACGATCTCACCGTCTCTTCACTCCACTGGAATTAGAATCACTTAAAGCCAAAGCCGCTTTGTGTGCAAACGTAACCACGGTCGAGTCTGAGATGGCGAGAGAGCGCTGTCATAGCGGTTTTCCCTTGACTTGTCCCGCTTACAAATAAAATAGCATAAACAACCACTGCGAAGGTAGAACTAAAACCTCCCTGTGTGCTAACGTGACCATGGTCAGGCCGGGATGGCGAGAGCAGGTGGTCACTGCCTTGCCTTGCTGCTCCTGCAAATAGCATGACACAAACAACCGTCGAAAAGTCCACTTACTCCTACTAAAGGATGGTGAAACCTGAACAACGCGGTTTTATGAGAGGGTCTATTCGCATTTACCGCCGAGGCGCCGCGATGCACCAGTTTCATAACTAGACTGTTAATGGAGCAAGTGGTGACCCGCAAGGCCACGTAATTGACCGTAAAAATACCAGGAGCAAGAAGTTACTCTTCATTAGATTAGCAAGAAACAGTATAACCCGAATCCGAAAAAAAAACAAAATAAAAAAAACACTCGTACAGAGAGAGAGAGAGAGAGAGAGAGAGAGAGAGAGAGAGAGAGAGAGAGAGAGAGAGAGAATTATGTTTTAAGTTTCTTTGAATACACAATTCGTACAATCTGCAATTTCCTCCACAGCGTTATTGAGAATGAACCCCCGTCTCTCTCTCTTTCTCTCTCTCTCTCTCTCTCTCTCTCTCTCTCTCTCTCTCTCTCTCTCTCTCTCCTCAAGCAAAAGACATCCACCCATCAGCAAGGAATGTCTGGCGATGTCCTCCACACAGACGCATAAACTTTAACAAATTATCTTTTCGGCGTCATTGCTGGTCGTCAGAATGCAAATGACCTTGAACCTCAATGGCTTGCCCAGCGTGAAGCGGACGAGGCGGCCGGTAGGTGTGGTAGAGAGGCGCGATAGCATGTGGCAGGTGATGGGGACGAGTTAAGGGGTGAGCTGCATGACAGGTCAGAGCGGTCCTGGTGAAACGTGCGGGCGATAAGATATGACAACTGTCGGGGAAGTAAGCGGCACGGGTGGCAGGTGCTGAAAGGTAATAACTCACCTGGAAAAGTCAGGTAGAAGACAGCACTGATAGGGGATGAAGGTGATGTAGATAACGTTTCTGTCAAGACATGGAAAATATGCATAAATACTCGTTTCTAGGTAGGTACGTGTGTGTGTGTGTATGTGTGTGTGTGTGTGTGTGTGTGTGTGTGTGTGTGTGTGTGTGTGTGTAATTCACCTCGGTCGTCTGCTGGTTACCCAGCCAGTCTTCCTCATTACGGAGCGAGCTCAGAGCTCATAGACCGATCTTCGGGTAGGACTGAGACCACATCACACTCCACATCCCGTACCTATTTACTGCTAGGTGAACAGGGGCCACACATTAAGAGGCTTGCCCATTTGCCTCGCCGCTTACTGGGACTCGAACCCGGGCCTTTCGCTTGTGAGTCGAGCGTGCTAACCACTACACTACGCGGTGTGTTTGTGTGTGTGTGTGTATGTGTGTGTGTGTGTGTGTGTGTGTGTGTGTGTGTGTGTGTGTGTGTGTGTGTGTGTGTGTGTGTGTGTGTGTGTGTGTGTGTGTGTGTGTGTGTGTGTGTGTGTGTACGTGCAAGTGACATTACAATTAAATACAAATATGAATAATCACAGTTATCCACGACACTCTATTCAGCATCACCTGGCAACCTAAAGGTCTTAAAAAATCAGCCGCGTTAGGAGAAAACAAATTACAGGATGATGAAAACACTCGAAATTTACTCACAACCAGACACGCCTTAGGATATTTGGCCCAGAATTTCGTGATTTCTCTGCAGTGAGCTCAGGTGTAACAGACCAATTAAGCTAACCCGTCCAGAGACTTTTCCCTCCCTACCCCACGAATCTAGCCACCTACGAGACACTTCCTGCGTCTCATAACTCTAGCGCTTGACCCAATTAACCTACACACAGCAGACTTTCGGTGAGAGCAGGGTGGCCTGGCACTGTAAACTGGCGTGGTGAGTTGATGAAGTCAGTAGCCAAATGTGACGTGGCGCTGACCCTCAGTTTGAAGCGCAACGAAGAACGCGTTTTTATAGCTGTAATGTGCAGTGCAGGAGCCAGTGACATTTGAAGTAATCTCTTGGAGGCCTATTACTGTCAGAGAGAGACGTCATTTTTTTTATGGCTACTCCTTTTACTGGACACGATAAGCTAGACTGCCTGGCGCGTCGATCTAATAAATAGCCATGATGATGCGTATCAAGTAATAGTGAGTGAAATCTTTTCACATAAGAAAATAGTGATGCCATTTCGATGTACATATTTCACTCATAGTTTTAACTCAATTATGCAGAATTTAAAATGTCGCCTTCAATGAATATATAGTATATATATATATATATATATATATATATATATATATATATATATATATATATATATATATATATATATATATATATATATATATATATATATATATATATATATATATAAATAATTCATGCCAATGACAACTATAACAATATGAAAGTAAGGTCAAGCAAGATATGATCCGTCTAGCACGGTATCAACTTGACATTTCAGTAGAATTAGTTGCTGTCAATACACGGTGTTTAGAATTAAGCGAATGTTTCATATGGAAATATTATCCGTGTCTTGTTATTAGAGGAGGGCATAATACCAGCCAGCACTATCTCCATTACCACTACCACCACCACTACAGTAATGTATGTACGTGTCATTGAGGTCAACTCTCTTCATAATTTGTCCATTAGGTAGAGTGATTGGTTTGAAGTTCGAGTACCACAAACAAGTTATATTGAAAACAACCAGAAAAAAGTACGACGGTGTCTTCCAATTAACTGTGCTAGTAAATAATAGTGTCCAATTAGACAAACATTTTTATGATTTTGGCCGTTGGGTTGGGCGGCACTTGCCTGTGGCGCAGTAGACCTAGATGTTAATCTTTAGCGGTCTCTTGAGGTAGGCGCCTTAGACATTCGAAGCCTCCAGCAACCTCATCAACTGCTCTTTCCATCAAGTGGACTAGAAAGGGAATTCAATACACCAATGATTGCTAATTGCTTACTGAGACAAATTAATCTCAAAGAAGCTAAAAATTTACTGAAAATATTATAAGGTCAAGTTAGTGTTGTGATTTATGTTTCAAATGTCTGTTGTTTCAGGTTCACTCGTAAAGTACGTAACAATTAACTTGGTCCCTGTTGTTACGAATCAAATAAAAATGAGGTTAAGTCATTGTCGATATTTGAATAGAGCAACTATTTACTGATTCACGATGTCCTCAAGATTGAGTGCCAAAATATTTCTGAATATTTCTAGAAAGATATGGAGAGGAATTTTTTTTTTTTTTTTTTGTCTTTTATAACTGGCTTGACTGTTTCAGATAGAAATTCAAATGAAGCAGACCCAAGAGTGAACAGAGACAACTTTATCTCATCTGAACAGTAACTTGCTTAATTAAAGGACGACGAGAAAGTGAAGTCTACATTGGAAAAACAACTACGAAATGTGAAAGCATGTATACTGGGTAAAGTACTTCTCGAATATCATTCATTATCTTCATATATCGGGGGATATGATTCAAAAATAGATTAAATTAGAGTATTTATGAGAAATGTGCCTGAACCGTGCTCACCTTTCGAGCTAAGAGAACAACAGGGCAAAAGATTTTCAACGAAGAATTATATGAATAAGCCCTTAGCGAGATTGCCGAGTTACGATCCCTTTTCCATGACGATGCAGGGCGTGGTGGCGGCAACCAGTCACCTTCACTGCCACATGGGAGCTCTACTCGGCATCCAGCTACGACTCTCGGCCTCAATTAGCACACACAAAGGCCCCGCGGTTCCCCTTTGTTCTGGTAAATCAGGTGCGATACGACAAAACTCTTTCATGAGACAAAGCCTATAGGTGAGAGAGAGAGAGAGAGAGAGAGAGAGAGAGAGAGAGAGAGAGAGAGAGAGAGAGAGAGAGAAAGAGTATTGTATAATGGAAATATAAGCAGCACGTGTATAATATTCTAAATGCAATGTTATGACGGTGCTCCGATATGACGTGGCGAGTCTCAGGCGGAAAGATATACTCGTTAGGCGGTCGCATAGTGGATAAGGTGGTGAGCGTGGAATCGGGCAGACGTCCACGCGTAGGTTCGAATCCCACCACGTACAGCCTTAAAACACTTTGCCATTTGTCGAGTGGTTTAAAGTTACCTACATATCACCATGATACCCAGGTTCTAAATGGTTACACTCAAGATGAGCTTGGGCGGTGATATGGGCCCTAATATGGATACCACTATAAATAAAATTGCCTGGAGGAAGCTGAACAGCGCTTCCCATACACTCTTCAAGTGTGCCTACAGGCGCTATAGGCCTTACCGTAAAAAAAAAAAAAAGTATGATGCATATCTATAGAGGAAAGCCTCATGCCAATGTAGTGACACAATAGGTCAAGAAGAGTCTCAAAAAGCGAGGGGAATCATAACAAAGGGTGTGTAGGGGAACCAAAAATGAGACATCACGTGCAAATAAAGATGTGAAGGCAGTGGTGATATACATGTAAATTTTCTAACAATAAAGGTAAGTCGACACAAAACCTGATCTCAATAGTCTTTAGCATATTAATTGAGGAGCTGAAAGAGCCATTGTAGCATAAATCATCCTTTGATCAACCCTTTACTGATGATAATGTAATGTCTTCTGGAACAAAATGCAAAAGTTGAGAGATTTTATAGAATTACATTACAAAAAAAACGATATAAACAAAAGATAGGCTAAGAAAAAAAAAATCGATAACCATAAGCATTAGCGTGAACTACATTAGAAAACGAGATTATGCAAAGAGAAAAAACATCATGCATATGTATTCAAAGGTATTGGAGGAGCTGGAAAGGATACAGAGTGCTCCGGTAAGGTGTGGGACGCCGCAAAAACGGAGCAAATTGACAGTGAGACCAGCGATGTTATAATGAAACTCAAAACCAGACAGACAAAAGAAAAAGCAGGAAAGATCAAAAAGCCCCCAAAAAACTTAAGAGAGCTAAAGCCTGTTATCGGAGACGAGGTACAGGCAAAAATAAGAGCAGAAAGCAGCGCGGAAGTATAGGAACAACAAATCAGAATCTATTCCGTCGTAAGAAAAAAAAAAGTAACTGAAAAAGAGCTTAAGTGGGAGGGACATGTATGCGCGTAGAGGACAAAGAAGCCGTGCCGGTAGCCAGATGCTGGAGATGGAGCGTGCTCAATGAGGAGGAAAGCGCGTTCCAAGATAAAAAGAGAGAGAGACGCGGTACAAAAAACACCCTTGCAGTACACAGGGTTAGAGAAGGGTACCATTGAAAAGGATATACAGGCAGACAAATAGATAGGTAGGTGATTAGATAGAGATGGAAAAATAGATATATAGATTGATAAGCAGATATGAATAGATAGATACATAGATAAATAGATAGATAGATAGATAAAAAGATGACAAATAAATTGGGTAAATAAATAGATAGATATACATATAGATAGAACAGACTGATAGATAGACACAGCTAAGTAAATATATAGACAGATAGGTAAGTATGTAAGTAGATAGATAGATAGATAGATAGATAGATAGAGAGATAGATAGAAAGATAGATAGACAGATAGAAACATATATAGAATTTGAAAGATAGATAAGTGCAGATGGATAGAATTTGACAGACAAATATACAGATAGATGAACAAACAGAGAGAAAAAGATAGAAACAAACAGGCAGACGAACATATAAATAGTCATACCATTAATAAACCAGTACATAGACGTTCAGACAGATACATAGGCAGAGAGACAACCATACGGCAGAGGAACGAATAGATAAACACAAAGATACCCACGAACACGCGCACCTGGCCATCGTTATCTGGGACACGTTATGAATTCACTATAAGCCAAGGCCGATCAGTAATCAGTACACACGGGGACACCAATGACTACCTCGCACCAGGATCCACACTTGCCGCTCTACAATACCCAGGCATACCCCGTAATCACCACCGTATGAACAGCAGGCGAGGCGGGCGGCGGGATGAGGGAGGCGGGTAGGTGACGCAGCACCCACGCACGTGCCAAGTGACAGGGCCCAGCTGGTGTCTGAAGCGAGGTCTTAGGGAGCGTTAGACCTTGATTTGGAGACTGGGAGCGAAGGTCGTCTGGCGTATGATTCACAACTCCCTGTTTTTCTCAGTGCTTGAATTGCGGTCTTGTCTCCGAGATGGGAACCGGAAGGCTGTGGAGACTTACGTTTTCTTTCTCGTAATGAATAGTTTGACGGAGGTTTGGGAGATACGCACTGATGGAATTTTTTTACATTTCTGTGCGGCTTGGAAAGAAATGAAAGGGAAAAGAGTAAAGGAATGTGGAAAATGAATAGATATCAGAGAGAGAGAGAGAGAGAGAGAGAGAGAGAGAGAGAGAGAGAGAGAGAGAGAGAAACTACGCGCTGCATGTGAAATAACTGTGAATAAAGTTGGCCGTTCACTGATGAATAAATTACAGCGTTCTGATGATCATGAACATCGAAGAAATACAAAACACCATAACGCTAAGTACACGAAACACCAAACACACACACACACACACATATAATCAATAATATTACAATAAGGCAACTCACAGCCATCCTTCACAAAGCAAGCTAGGTCTGCACAATACACACACACACACACACACACACACACACACACACACACACACAAGGGCACAAACATGGACAAGTTTTTATTTTTTTTGTTCTTTTATTATTACACTATTAATAATGCAGCAAATTAAATGAGAGGATGAAGTAGCCGGCAGCATATTAACACTTAACATAACCACCTCACCATAACTGCATTACAAGTACGTTCACCACTACATTTTCACCACACTATATGTATTCGTTATGAATATTAACATGTAAAACTTAATCTGATCAGAGACCGTGTGAGAAGTAACATCATTAAAACAAATGATATCATATTTTAAAGCCTCCGTTGCATTATCATAATTATTGTTTATTATTTTCATTACGAGAATATTAGTTGCGGTTCATAAAGGCGTCATTGGTGGTTCATCACGCCAAGCAGAAAGTGAATAAGGTAAAGTAATATTTCTTTTTGTGACTCCAATATGCAAGGCACCGCAACGCAAAGGAACATATGGAAAGTGAGATACGTGCAGGAAGGTGGCATGTACACACACACACACACACACACACACACACACACACACACACACACACACACACACACACACACACTAACCCTTCTGAATACCGAGGCCGCTGTCACTCAACTCTTCTTAACGTCTGCTGCCCTTTACTTTTTCTTTACTATTCGCAATCCACAATTACATGGCATTACATTATGTCTGGACCTCTCCCCTATTTGAGCGTGCCTTTCCTATATACCTCGTGGGTAGCATAATCATAGCAAGATGTTTCGGAGCTCCCTTATCAATCATATTTCTTTGCTTCCGCATCTTTCCAATCTTACATTTTTTTTTCCTTTTCACATCAATAACAATTTTCATGCGCATCACTTCTCATACTGCTACACTGACGTATCTAAACTTTCTCCAGTCTTCTAAAGGGACTACAAAATCACAATTACCAATATATTAAATGAAGAAGGTTTAATATAAGAAAGAGAACCGTTGTGCCTTTGTCAACAGGAAAAGATCTTTAATCACGGAATAAACGGCAAAGATAAAGTTTATATTATTTTTTTCCTGTTTTTCCTGCTTGTATTTCTGTCGGCCTGTCCTTCTCCTTTTGTATATTCAGCATTAGTTAATACACACTCGTTAGTTAAATCATAAAGCAAAATCATACTCAGTTTTACCACTCTACCAGTTGACAAAATTACCAATAACACCTTTTGCCCTATGAATACTAGTAACTTCTCTCCCAGATGTTACTATAGGTAAAAAACAAACACATAAACAATATAAAGCACCAGCGATCGCCTTATCAAGACGCGCATCACTCTGTTTGGTGAAAGGTCTTCTTGTCATTCCCGGTCTGCACTTGTACGTATGTATGTCATGATGTCAAATTAACCATACTGAGGTGGTACACTACACACCTCTATGAATGTGCGTGTATGTGTGTGTGTGTGTGTGTGTGTGTGTGTGTGTGTGTGTGTGTGTGTGTGTGTGTGTGTGTGTGTGAGAGAGAGAGAGAGAGAGAGAGAGAGAGAGAGAGAGAGAGAGAGAGAGAGAGAGAGAGAGAGAGAGAGAGAGAGAGAGAGAGAGAGAAGGAGCGATAAGCAGACAGACAGACAGCACAATAATCTACAAGGTGGAAAGCAATAAGTGAGAAAAAATCTGAAAAAAAAGACTAAAAGAACAAAAAATACATAACTACATCGAAATAAAAAAAACAGGACCGACGATCAGAGAGAGAGAGAGAGAGAGAGAGAGAGAGAGATGGCGAGTTAGGTAAGGCGCATGTTCCGTTGTGATCGAGATATCGGAGGGAGCAGGAGCCACCAGCATACCAAGTGAGAGGAGAGGCGTGTATGGTGGCTTATCGCGAGGCCCCAGTGCTAGGCTATGCTCCGTCCTAATTGCATCCTTTACAATTTGACTGAAGGCCAAATGAGTCTATTAATTTAACTTGCTGATGTGCCGAAGCTATGGGAAGGGAAGGGGAGATGATGGTGGCGGTGAGAGAGCTTCAGGCGCCGGCGGGAAGTAAAGACAGGGTATGGAAGGGTAGTGCTGACACGCCGCTGTCTGCACGATGGGAGATACCGAACTGGGTTATTAATGGCGTGGTTCAAGAGGTTTGCTGGTTTTTTTCATCCTACTTTCTTTACGTATTCTTCAGTATGCATAGATGTCGTGCAGCGCCTATAAGACTACCTAAGCCTTCCGTGCTAGGAGTTTATAGGAAGCTTTATCATATCTCGCCTGGTTTACTAATACAGTGAAAGTTGCTGATAAATTGCCGAGGTACAGTGTGATATTTTACGTTCTCCGGTGAAATACTTGAGATGACATGGATACTGTCAGCACTCCTCAATCTCACGCAGCACCGCCTACACTGAAACTCCTGGAAATGGGACGAAAGTTAATCACTGTCCCAAAGATACGGGTGGACATATCTCTCGTTGCCTCCCTAACACCTGTACACAAGACCTGATAACGATGATTTATGATGAAATCCTTAAAGACATTGCCAAAAAGCTGAATAAAGGTTGAATCGAAGCAAGTACTGAATCGATATCACATCTTTGAAAACCGGCGTCAGTTAACTCGTCTATACTGATAACACGTACTTTCCCACTTGTTACATACTGTTTATGTCTTTTGCCATGTCTTCTCACCCAGACTAGTTCCCTTTTTTGGTATAGGCACTTAATAGAGAAAAGTTATTTACGAAAATTCATCTTGTGATAACCTTCCATATGCTTCCTCAATTGTAATATTCTGATCCTCTTTTGGTCATGTCTCCTTATTACCTACTCTTCCTCCACGTTTCTTTGCAGAGGTATTTAACGAACAAAAGTCAAATTACTTATTCTCCTCCTGACAACCTTCCATATACTCCTTCAATTGTAATGTTCTCATCCTGCTTCTGTCATAATCTCCTTCTCACCTAGTCGACAGTTTCTCCTTCTTTGTACAAGGACTTAACGAACAAGACTCAGATTACTTATTCATCTCTTGACAACCCTCTATTACTTTAAGGCAATTGAACACCTTCACCATATCCCATGAACAGCTAGATCTGCAGTGTTATATTGAGAAACTTATCAACATTAATATTCAAAGTCGTATAAAAAGGAAATGTATTATTCCACCACAACCATCAACACCACTACTACCATCACCATCACCAGTACCCTCATCACCGGCATCATAATCATAATCAACACACTATTTTTTACAGTTAACACAGAAGACAAATCGCCGGAAACCACAAGGCCTCGTAGCAGGTGACCGCCTTCAAGGAGAACGAGAGGGCGCGGGTATGATAACGCTAACCACTGAGGGCTCATCGGATTAATGTTAATGCCAAGAGTAGTCTGCAAACAGGTGGTTCAGTATAGCATTAAGCATGAGCAACCTGACATCATCAGTATAGCGCCTGCGTTTGCTTCAGCAGTCATTTATTGCCTCAAACAAGGGTTACCTCCATCTAGGTCTATCATGCGTGGTATCTTCAGGCAGAATGAGACGCAGAAGTGGTCAGATACTCATTCAAAAGAATAAGGAGTGCTACGTGGATCCCCAGAGGCACACCACACCACAGGACTTTTACATGCAGTGTCTCGAAAACATTCTTACAGGATATCAGAAACATTCCTCAGTATGGGAGGAACGGGTGAAGATCTTGTTTTATCTATTTGTTTTTACCATAACTATTCTTGACTTTGAAAGACCTTTTAAAATTTTGCTACAAGAAATCATCGAAAAAAGAACGCATTTATAACTTTGTCCAGACATTCAACTTATTCTCATGCATTGTTCGTTCTGTGTAATACTGAGTAGTAATTTTGTGATGCATTTTAAGTGGATTTGCTCAACGTATCGATGTATTTTCAATGCAAAATTTATCCGTGTTTTTCTTAAAACATAATTCTAATATTTATTTGTGAAGTGTAAAGCAAAATATCGGTTTCTCTCTACACTGACTAAGAGGGAAGGCAGAAAGAGGAAAAAAAACAGAAATAAAGAGAGAAGAAAGGAGGCAGAGACAGAAAGACAGAGAGGGAGATAACACAGACTGATAACCCATTAATGCAGGAAGCAAAAGATGCCTTGCAGAGTATAATCACTAATTTCCCTCCTTTTGTGCTACTGTCAGTGTCGCGAATGCCTGTATGATTGAGTCTCGGCGCGGCGTGATGAGAGTGCGGGCGGCGGGAGGCTCTGGCTGGGAGGTAGGCGAGCTCTTCTCTCTAACTGGCAAGCGAGCACATTGTTTTGCCGCCCTGTCAGAGTGTGGCGGCGGCGTAACGAGGAACGGCCCACGAGAAATCATCGCTGAGTAATGGAAGTGAAGGGGAAATAATGGACGTCGTGAGAAGAGGTGGTGGTATGTGGTGAAGGAAACGCCAAAGAGGTTCAGGAGGAAAGTTTGTGTGATATGATAGGAGTGGATGTGGGTTTGATGAAGCGTTGGTGTTATTTCTTGTGGTGTTGGTAGTAGTAGTAGTAGTAGTGGTAGTGGTGGTGGTGGCAGTGGTGTGGTGGTGGTGGTGGTGGTGGTGGTGTGGTGGTGGTGGTGGTGGTGGTGGTGGTGGTGGTGGTGGTGGTGGTGGTGGTGGTGGTGGTGGTGGTGGTGGTGGTGGTGGTGGTGGTGGTGGTGGTGGTGGTGGTGGTGGTGGTGGTGGTGGTGGTGGTGGTGGTGGTGGTGGTGGTGGTGGTGGTGGTGGTGGTGGTGGTGGTGGTGGTGGTGGTGGTAGTAGTGGTAGTGGTAGTAGTAGTAGTAGTAGTAGCAGCAGCAGTAGAAGTATAATAATAACAACGGCTGGTGTGTAGGTAACCGTTATCAGCATTGTTACTGTAAACTTACTGAAATGTTCTATCTCACCTCATTTAGCAATGTATGGTTAAATCTGCACGCACACACATATACACACAAAAATCGGTTAGAGCGCTGGCTTCACAAGCCAGAGGACCGGGGTTCGACTCCCCGGCCGGGTGGAGATATTTGAGTGTGTCTCCTTTCACCTGTAGCCCCTGTTCACCTAGCAGTAAGTAGGTACGGGATGTAAATCGAGGAGTTGTGACCTTATTGTCCCGGTGTGTGGTGTGTGCCTGGTCTCCTAAGATCCTAAGATCCTAAGATCGGAAATAATGAGCTCTGAGCTCGTTCCGTAGGGTAACGTCTGGCTGTCTCGTCAGAGACTGCAGCAGATCAGTGAAACAAAAATCGAAACCAGTGCCAACCTAATAGCATCTCAAACCAGTGGTACATAATAACTGTATACAATGAAACTATTATTGTGTCGTCTTGGTTTGTGATGGTAGGGTTGCTTAGGGCGGTGGTAATGGAGATGCAGGTGGTGATGGCGGAGGAGGCGGTGGTGACGCTGGTGTGGGTGGTGGCGATGGTGGTTTGACAGCAATTTTCTCCTCACATTAATTTTACTCCTTTAATTTTCTTTCTCTCTTAATATTTCACTCTCCCTCATTCGCCTCGCTGCTAAGTTTGCTAGT
>NC_059269.1:4308628-4336128 GCF_017591435.1 Portunus trituberculatus | reverse complement strand
ACACACACACACACACACACACACACACACACACACACACACACACACACATACACACACTTACTGTTCCCCACTCCCCCCCCAACAAAACACACACACACGTAAAAACCGCAGAGAGTAAAATATTTGCACACTAGCTGCACTAGCTGCTTTTCAAATAAACCAGAATATTATTTTTATTATTATTTTTTTTTTTATTATTATTATTATTATTATTATTATCATTATTATTATTATTATTATTACTATTGCCCACACACACACACACACACAGAGAGAGAGAGAGAGAGAGAGAGAGAGAGAGAGAGAGAGAGAGAGAGAGAGAGAGAGAGAGAAACACGATTATCTTATATTCCTTTCCACATAACATCCTTACTTCGCATATGATCAAACACAAATCCAACGCATTAGCACCTCTACTCTTCACTCGTATCTCTCCCCCTACTACTTTATACCAAGCATGACGGTAACTCAAGCATTCCTCCCACATTACTCTCAGCAGGTGACGCCAATGAGCCCCTGCAAGCAAACAATCCCTTTCTCTGGACAAATGGCAGTAAATTGGCCTTTGTTCCAAGCGTTCACCTCCTGACCCTTGACGTAGAAGCTGTTGATGGTGTCAGGTTGTGTAGAAGTAAAGGGATAAGATAAGATGGGATGGTTAAAGGGGAGAATGAAAAATCAGAGTAAGGATAAGTGAATAACGAGTGGTAAGTAGTTAGGTATTGCCAGGAAGAGATAAGATAGAATGACTTAAAGGTGTGATTAATTTTCCCTAAAGGATGCTACTAAAAACACAAAGGTGAGGAGTAATGGTAATAACGAAAAAAAAAAATTAATACGTTAAACAAAATCATTAGAGAGAGAGAGAGAGAGAGAGAGAGAGAGAGAGAGAGAGAGAGAGAGAGAGAGAGAGAGAGAGAGAGAGAGAGAGAGCACACATAAAAGAAACTCAGATAAAGCGGAGAGAGGAAAGAGCGAGGAGGATCTGCGTACACTTTGAGCCTGAGACCCTTGGGGAAAGCCCTGATGGATGGCCCTGGTGATGGCGGCGGCGGGGAGGAAAGGAAAGGAAGGGGAGGCGGAGACGGAACAAATGGCAGTCAAATAGGGATGATGATGATGATGATGGTGATGATGATGATGGTGATGATGATGATGATGATGATGATGATGATGGTGATGATGGTGTAGAGGATATGTAGGAGGAGAGAGGATGCAGAACAATTTGTCAGACTATTCCTAGAAACTTGAAAACTTCTAAGGACTTACGTTTCATCCAATAAACCCTTTAAGTACCATGACGCGTTTCCATATTCATTCTGCTTACTATTTGGTGGTTTTACACAGCTTCAGAAACTTATGTGGGGATTAGAAATAGAGAATACTGTGGCCATTAATCTTTTGATCTCTATAGACCCTTCCTGATGTCAATAAAATGGTTGAATCGTAAATCTCGAAATAAAAATATGTTCTAGTACTGAAAGGGTTAATCTCAGTCAATTTAAACCACTGAAATATTTACCAGTTAAGAATATGGAGCCTAAACTCTTCGTATGAAATATCACTACAATATATTCCACTACGCATTTTACTCAACTAAACATCCTGAGATATCGTCATTCACTTCCCCAACACCTCTCACACTCGCTCCTCTCAACTAAACACTACCAAATACTTTCTTTGATCCTTTAACACCGCTAAGACTTACGCGTCTCAAGTAAACGTAGTAACACACCGTCAAATATTTTCCCTCATCTCTTATAACCTCGCAAAGGAAATGTTCTCAAATATCCACAATCACCCTACAACACTCGCTAATTATACTTGTCCCAACTAAACATAGCAAAATACACACCTTCCATTCATGCCCTTTAACTAAACACATTCATATACCGTCCATCATCCCCTAACACCTATAGACAGTGATGGGTTAGGCTCCTCTCTAATCGAGACACCTGTGTGTGCAACATCACCTTATGTAATTAACAGAGGATTAAATGATGATGCTGGGTCTTAAGGGCGCCGGATGATGGTCCCGGCGGGAGGGTAAGGGAGACTAAAGGAAAGGGAGACAATTATAGGAGCATATGGGATGAAGGATTGGTAATATGTTAAGGTGGAAAAGGATGAGATAGAGGTTATGGTTGCCTAGTAGAGAAGAAATGAAAGAAAGAAAATTAATGGCGAAAGATGAAGTGAGAGAGAGAGAGAGAGAGAGAGAGAGAGAGAGAGAGAGAGAGAGAGAGAGAGAGAGAGAGAGAGAGAGAGAGAGAGAGAGATAATATACATAAGGAAATGAATAAGAGCAGAGAAAAAAAAACTGACTGACATATGGAGATTTGAAATGGAAAAGGTAAGACGAAAAAAAAAAATAACAAACCGAAGAAAAAAAAAGACAAATGGAGGAAGGACAACTAAAGACCAACAACAACATAAAAGGCAAAACATTACGAAATAAAAAAAAACAAAAATACGAGAAGGTGTATAGAACGAGAAAAAAAAGTAAAAAAAAAAAAAAAAGTAAGAGGAAGAAGAGGACGAGGAGGGCGGTTTGACGCGTTATTAACTACCACCGAGATGACCCGAGAAGAGGCCATTACCGCCAGTTAGGGGAGGACCCACGCTCTACGAAGGCTTGAAATTGGCTTCTTGTGGGGGCGCCCTGTGTAAATAATCTCCCTTATTCACCTCCTAATCTGGGGAGTAATGAGCATCGGGGGAGAGAAAAAAAAATAGATAATGTAAATAAAGAGTGGAATGACGAGAGTAATGAGGGAGATGAGGCGAGAGGTTTAAACAAAAGGAAGGGGAGAAAGTGATGGTGATAAGTAGAAATGGTGATGAGTTGATTAAGGTGAAAAAAATGGTAATGATAAAGATAAGGGTAATGAAGATGGTGCAGGTGGACGGTAAGTGGTGCTGGATGGTAGTGGTGATGCAGAGATGGGTATAATAACATAACATATAACATAAATAATAAGATAACAAAGGGCCACCAGGGCCCATCTAGGTTATCCTGTATCAGTCGCACAGCGACCTCGTCATCAGTACTTAAAGATACACTTACAAGTACACAATACATTATATACTAATTCTAAATATTTGGCCCATTAACAGGGCTAAGTCCTGCAGCGAAATCCTCTACAATTTGTGGTCCCCATACATGGGGATCATGTCTTATTTAACTATAGTAAATTTCTTATAAAAACTATCATGCAGTGCTATACATAATTATAAATCTAATAAATTTAAGTGCTTATCTAATCTGTTTTTAAACATTGTCAAACTAGTGCTATTTACAACCGTCTCTGGCAATGCATTCCAGAAGTCTACCACTCTATGACTAAAGAAATATTTTCTTATATCTAACCTGCAGCCTTGCTTTCTAATCTTCCTGCCATGATTTCTAGTCCTATTTCCCTCCTCTAAGGTAAAGAAAGATCTCACATCTATGTAGTTTGTATCTGAGAACATTTTAAATAACTCTATCATATCCCATCTTATACATCTCCTCTCAAATGAAAACATGTTTAATTCCTTTAATCTATCTCTATACTCCAGGCGCTTTAATGCTGGTATCATCCTAGTTGCTCTTCTCTGAACTGCTTCTAACATGTTGATATCCTGCCTATAGTGGGGTGACCAGGCCTGTATGCAATACTCTAAATGGGGCCTAACATAGGAATTATATAAGCTACGTACCACTTCCTTACTTTTATAACTAACATTTCTATTTATAAAACCCAGGATCCTATTTGCCCTATTTCTTGCTTCTAAACATTGCTTTGAAAATTTCATAGTCCTGTCTATGAGGGTGACAATGTGACAGTGGTGGCATTATTGATTGTAGAGAGCAAGCAGAGAGAGAGAGAGAGAGAGAGAGAGAGAGAGAGAGAGAGAGAGAGAGAGAGAGAGAGAGAGAGAGAGAGAGAGAGAGATAGCAGGTGCGAAAAAGGAAATAAGGAAGGACTGGCAAGCTAACACGAGCCCTAAAACATTTTCACCAGGAAATTTTGAGAGGAACATAATGAAAAAAAAAAAGACGAATACGAGGGGACGCTTGAGAAGGCAGGTGTGCGTGAGTTAGGGACGCCACCTAGAGGTCTTCCCCGCTCACCTGACAAGAACACTCAAGTTTTAAAACACGGACGCTTTAGGACGCTCGGCTGTGAAGGAAAAAAAAAAATACCCACAGGATGAAGCAAAATAATATATCATGAACCGGAGCCACTTTGAAGATTTTCTGCCGCGATATACTGCCTGGAAAGACAATACACTACACAGTAACGAGTGCATTAATCTATCGCCCTGACGCAAAGAACGAGAGACTTACTGATTTGACTTGAAGCATTAAAATATAGACGAGGTGTTATGAGAGAGAGAGAGAGAGAGAGAGAGAGAGAGAGAGAGAGAGAGAGAGAGAGAGAGAGAGAGAGAGAGAGAGAGAGAGTGAATATGTATTAGTTCGGTGAGTCTTTTTTACTTATATTAACAACGCCGATTACTTTTGTCTACGACTTAAGAATAAAACTAACATTGTTCCCACACACATTATTAACACACCGTGCTGGAAAAGTCATTAGCCACTGAATATAACAACCTCATACAACAAAACATGCCAATTCGTTTCCAGATTTCACCGTACTTCTAAAAAAAAAAAACTCTCCTTGAACTCACCATTCTGATTTTAGTCTCTCTAGATGAGTTAACTACTTGGCACAGCGGAAAGGAGTGTGGGAGGAAGGGAAGGGAGGCGGCTAGTTAAGCAATGGTGTCTCTTTCCCTGATAATTACTATACGAGTATGATGTTATTAAGCATAAACACGACAAATGAATAACAAGTTGTGATATGAGAATGGAATATAATACATAAGGAAGGTAAATGCTAGTTCTGCCCAACACTCAAGGTAAGTGCTAGTTCTGCCACTCATTACACGTAAAACCGCCCTTTCTCCACCACTAACATCGTTCTGAAAGCTCCCTAACTGGCCTAACACAATGCAATACTCACCACTTTCCTGAACGACTGGAACATCCCAAATTGCTTCAAAAGTGGCTATTAAAAGCAAATTTCGAAAGAAAACACACGCACACACGCCACTGCATCCCGTGCCCACGAGATCTGCTCAGTGCGCAGCAACAACACTCAATATCACTGATGAAAAAGAAGAATCGTTTAAATGACGTTACGATAATTAATACACTGAGCTACATCTGTAAGAAAAACATACTAAATCAATAAAAATGATTAAGAAGTAGCAAAATGTTCGAGCGGAAGACAAGAAAAAATAAGTTTTAATAAGAAGTAGAGGAGGAGGCGACTGGGAATGGCGGTAAATTTGAAGCTAAAACAAGTAAATGAAACCGCTCTCTCACTATGATGGAGGTCAGTGCTGTGTTATTTATATCCTTTCAAAATTAAGTTAGATGAGAGAGAGAGAGAGAGAGAGAGAGAGAGAGAGAGAGAGAGAGAGAGAGAGAGAGAGAGAGAGAGAGAGAGAGCAATACGTATACATATATCTTTTCTGGTTAACTGTCTGAGTGTACGTGTATGTAACTGTACTGCAAGATAAGTTAAATATCTATAGGTTCTTTATAGATATAAGACAAATAACGATCAATACACGTAGCAATGCCACACCACGACATGGCCTTCCATAAACAACAACACAACATGTCAAAGAAAACGCAACCATCCACTAAACCCACACACACACACACACACACACACACACACACACACACACACACACACACACACACACACCTGGCAAGTCCCTCCTCGTAACACACACACATACAACACACAAGCAACACCCACGCAACACACTCTCATCCCTACTAACTCACCGCCTCTCCGAGTATTTCTCCCCAACCATTATTTTCAGAAGACTTACTGTCGCCCTGGCCTCTCCCCCTGCCGGGCCTCCCTCCCATGCCCGGAGCTAGAGACTCACCCCAGTGTTCCAGCAATAATTTCTTCGCCCAAGACGGAGACGCCCTTGATTCTTAAACGCGAGGCACGAATTAGGAAGGAATGCGCGAGGGATTTCTGAAGTATGTGGATGCAGCTCTGGGGAAATGTTGAGACCATTTGCATATTTATATTTTTCGGCTAATTGCGAGAGAGAGAGAGAGAGAGAGAGAGAGAGAGAGAGAGAGAGAGAGAGAGAGAGAGAGAGTTACAGACAGAAACACAAATAGGCAGGAAGAGAAAACAGACTGACGGTTATAATGAAACAGAAAGATATAGATAAACAGATAAATATACAAATAAACAACCTTATATCGACCGACCAACTGATAAACAAACATAAATAGACAGACTTAGCTCTCTCCTCTCCCTCTCTCCCTGTCTCTTCTCCCGGCCAAGACTTGCAAACAAAGAGGGATTGAAAGAGAAGAAAAAAAAGAAGCAACTTGTCCTTTCTGATTTACATTCTTCACAAATACAATATATTCGTCACAGGAACCTTTTATTTGCACCTCACCATTAAGAAAAAAGATAAAAACATGTACATTTTCTTCGTCAAAAATACGGATAAAAAGGTGGACATTGGGAGAAAAGAAGGAAAAAACTCTCTCTCTTTCTCTCTCTCTCTCTCTCTCTCTCTCTCTCTCTCTCTCTCTGCTCTTTCACTCAGAAAGTGGTTTATTTTCTTATTCAAACGTCTTATTCTTACTATTTTATCTCTTTTCTAGCATTTATCTCCTATTTTTCTCTTTCATTATCAATTATCCTTTTTCCATCCTTTTAAAAATCACCTCTCTCTCTCTCTCTCTCTCTCTCTCTCTCTCTCTCTCTCTCTCTCTCTCTCTCTCTCTCTCTCTCTCTCTCAGGTGTGTCTTTCCACCAACTCGGCAGAAATTCGGAAGATTGGCGTAGAAAGGCTCAACCAATGCACGAAATAATCTCTTGAGGCGTGTCCGGGTTAACCCAAATCTCTAGGACCTGCCGATGATGATGTCAGGTCTCTTGCGAGGAGGAGAGGCACCGAAAGGGTTGATGGAGCGATGTTTGTGATATGAGAGTAAAGAGGACGGGGAGAGTAGAAGATCACACCAGGATGAGGCGGATGCGGCAGGATGAGAAGCTGAAGAAAGAGGAGGAGGAGGAAAAGGGGGAGGAGTAGATGGTAACTTCTGAAAGGAAATTGAGGAGAGTGAGTAAGGATAGAGTACTTACGAGTGAATGAAGAGAAAAGGCGGAGTCGAGGCTGACACTGATGCAGGAAGGCAAGCAAGAGAGAGAGAGAGAGAGAGAGAGAGAGAGAGAGAGAGAGAGAGAGAGAGAGAGAGAGAGAGAGAGAGAGAGAGAGAGAGAGTTAGTCAATGTGAAATTATGGAAAAAAAAAAAACATTGGGCTTATGAAAGAATATAAGTGTCAGAAGGAAGGAAAAACACGTTTTGGCCAACAATATCCCATCTTTCACCAAGAAATAAAAACATGAAAACTATAAATAAGATTAATAGATAAATACATTTGGGTAAATATACTCATAAAATTATGATCTTTAATAATACTTGAAGATAAACATGCTAAGCTGCGACGTCAGACAAAGAGAAAAACACTTCTTAAAAATACACCGCTCAGGGAAGAAAATATGTAAATCATCAAACGCTAAAAAAAACATAAACAAATTTCCGCTAAATACGAAATTTTTTCATACCAATTTTACGGGAAGCTAAAGAAAAAAAAAAAAAAAAACCAGGAATTACCACCAACTAAAACAACAAACACGACTTTTATCATCATTATTACCATTACCAATAACACAACCTCACTAAAAATCTTTCTCGAGAACCTTGTTACAAATAAAAGACGGTAAAATGCTTCCTTATAACCTCTTCAAAGAAACTTATAATAATCCACTACGAAAAAACAAACCTTTTCTTAATCCTTCCCAGCTATCTCTACTGACTACTCCTCGACTTCAGACCATCCTAGCAAAACTTCCTCATTTGTCACTGTGTCTCGCCTGACTTCCATACGTACACTTCAAACCATCATTCAAATATTTTTTATATCTCTTACAGAAAACGATCCACGGAACAGACATTTACTTACGCAGTATAAACTATTTTTTGGACATCATTGTGAAATATCTACGGATGAAAAGCAAGTGAGGTGAAAGATATACTAATGACGAGTAGCAACGTGGCATTACATTGATAAACCAAGCTATCCTCTTAGCTGTGCCTGACTTCCAAAAACTCAACCAGGACGAGGTCGATATTGAGAAGTGGGGAGACAGGTTCGTTCGATGAAGGAAAGCCGAAGGAGAAGGGTTGGGATGTCGGGTACGAAGGGGACGGAGGTGAACGTAGGTGTTGGTGGGAGGGATGAGACGACAGGTGCTGAGATGAAGAGGTTGTGGGGGGAGATGACAACCAAGCATCACGCGCAGGCAGGACTAATTACACTCCCGCTTCTTATCTCAAACCGCTCCTAGATCTTGCCACCAGGAAGGTTAGAAGTTCAAGTGAGGAGCAACTGGTTGAGGCAGAACTGGATGAAGGAAGCACGGTAAGAAGGAGTAAGGAGGAGGAAGAGATGGATGAAAAAGGTGTGGATGAAGAGAAATGAGGGGAATTTAAATGAAAGTATGGAGGATCAGGAGGTGGATTAGGGAAAGATGATATGAATGAAAAGTATCACGAGGGAAGAGAAAGTCAGACAAAATTTCTCAAAGTAGTCAATTTGCTGAAAACTATAATGAATTTTTTTACCTTATTTTCTGCCACGTATTTTGTCCATAAGAAGACCACCTCGATACTCGTACTTGGAATCAGATAATAGTACAAGTGACTCTGAGGGAAGGAAAAAAAAAATAAATAAATGGTGTTTAGTTAGCTTGTTCAAAAATAAGAGTGTTGGCCAGGTAAGGTTTAGTCAGGCCATGCACACCTATACTGGTTTTCACTCGACATCTTATTCTCCACAGTGCCCCTCCTTGCACGACACCATTGCCTCTTTACTTTATCTTTACGGACCACGAAGAGCGCAGACTTTATTGAAACTCTCTTCATGCCAATCAGACCTTCATCAGCCTTTGTATTTTGGTGACTTTATTAAAGGCTTGGAATTCTTCGAGAAGTGAGTGCCAGCCATGACGAGAGCTTAGTTAATTACAAATGCAGCTCTCCTTCAGGTTTCATTCCCACGGACCGACTGTTCTTAAATAAATGTTATGTTCTCTCGGTTGTTTGACCTTTACTGTCGTGTGTGTGTGTGTGTGTGTGTGTGTGTGTGTGTGTGTGTGTGTGTGTGTGTGAGAGAGAGAGAGAGAGAGAGAGAGAGAGAGAGAGAGAGAGAGAGAGAGAGAGAGAGAGAGAGAGAGAGAGAGAGAGAGAGAGAGAGACAGAGGAATATGAATAGAGAAGAGCCACAGAGAGGATAAAAATAAAATACAGCTTTTTTCTCTCATCACCCTGTATTCGATCACCCTGTATTCGATCACCCTGTATTCGTTTCCTTTTTTCCTGTAAGAGTCGCTCCATAATTCACTTTATCAATTCTTTCGGTAGCACTTTCCCTCTCTACAATATTCTCTTCGTCACATTCACCAAACCTATCAGTCTTTCTCTGTGTCTCTATTGTGTTATCTACTTTATTTCTTTCACGTCTTCCTCCATTCTTCCTTCTTCTCTTCTCTTACAATGACCATTAATATCGAGAGAGAGAGAGAGAGAGAGAGAGAGAGAGAGAGAGAGAGAGAGAGAGAGAGAGAGAGAGAGAGAGAGAGAGAGAGAGAGAGAGAGAGAGAGAGAGAGAGAGAGAGAGAGAGAGAGAGAGAGAGAGAGAGAGAGAGAGAGAGAGAGAGAGAGATGTAGTTAGTATGCCCTAGGTGTGCCTGCTAATCAGTGGAGGTGTTCCGCCCATCACAGGTAAAGAGCTTTTCTCAGCCTTAATTAACTTTCAGAAGAGGGTCATTATGCAAGGGAGATACAGGGTGGCAGGGAAATATTATATGGGCCGAGAATAAACACTAACTTTAGCATCAGACGGCAAGCAAGTGGAGAAGTGGGAGGGAAGAATATGAAAGGCATAAACGGAATGATAAAGAAGGGAAGGATGAAACTAAAGATACGAAGCGCAGTGATATGAACGCAGTCTACGGAATCGTTAAAAGCAATGCAGGGTTTATATTTACGTACTAGAAACTTATTCCTTTAATTCTTCTCTTTAAATTGACACTAATGGGCAGCGGATTTCCATAATATTAATAGGTCGCTTTAAGTGAACATGCTGGATGGAGGTAATGATATGGGAGGGCAAGAGTACGTGGTGGCAGATACATCAAGGAGAAAGTGGTAAGTGACGTGCCGACCTACCAACGAGCAGCCACTAACGGGGAGAGAGGCAACATTTTCGATACGAGGGAGACACGCGATGATCAGTCAGTCAGGCAGTCAGTCAGCTATTCTCCAGCATACCTCGGTTATCGGTTGTCTCTCTGTGCTGAGCTAGCCCTTTATAATACTGCAGCCAGAGTATTATGTTCATGCGTTCCCTTGTTCATTAGCACCTTAATATGCTATGAAGCCATAAATTTTATCTATTTTCAATCCTTTTAATTTCTTATTTATTGCAGCTACTACCTCTCTTTGGTCAACAGCAATTTCATGGTTATTTTTTGCTCTCTGTCTATTAAGCGACGTATTTCTTATTGGAAGCTGAAACTCTAAATTATTCGGCCTTTTCTAAGATACTTCTTGTTCATTGTTAATTTCATTGTCTCTTCTCAGTCATTAGCACCTCAATCCATATGCTTTCTTCCGTCAATCTGCTGGATGAGGTGTATCATAAACAACTGCAGTCATCAGTTTTAAAAGTTTACTCCTGGATTCCCGTTAACAACACTATTACTATCCCCCACTGGCAACTAAGAACTCTATATATTTTCCTTTCAATCTGCTCGGTGAGGTGTGTCTTATATGCACTAAAAGCCATCCATTGATCTGCCTATCTTTAAGGTTTACTCCTGGATCCTTATTAGTCGCAATGTCGCTAGTTTGTTTCGGTCATCACGTCCATGTTTTCTTTTCTCACTCTGCACGATAAAAAGTTTTTCTTGTGTGTATTTGAAATGTGAAAGTTGATTCCTGGACCTAAATAATCTACTGTATCGTTACTTTATTTTCTTAACAGTATTTCTATGTTTGTTTCTGTTCTTCTCGATACATTTCTTCTACGTTACTAAAATCTTCCAATTCTAACGTATTTCATAAGCCTCTCTAGGTTGACGCACTCATCGCCACGTTCTCAGTGACCATATATCAAGTCTGCCACTCACAGATATATAAACTCCGACAATTCATGTCTACCTCTCCATCAACTCCGATGCACTGTGTGGGTAGCATGTCAGTGCAGCAACGGACGCAAGAACACTAGAAGATCACGAAATGAATAAACTAGAACGATGGAGGAAAAGTTGCTGGTTTAAGGTTTAAGGTCTTTCACTATTCTCTCATTATCTTCATCTGAGCAAACACTCAAAGTTGTTCGAAGAGGTCAAGAGAGAGAAAAAGAGAAGAAAAAAGTGGCCTAGAGCACAGACCTTCACGCAATAGGGAGCGAGGTAAAGGTTTATGTTGTCCACGAGATAAAAATATAAGATATATTTGTGACGGAGTTTAAACTGTGGGGATGAACAGTTTGCAAGTGCTGGACTGACAATGCAAACACAAGGTGGGGCGGGGCGTTCCCTTCCCTCGGCTGCGATTAAAAACAATTGTCTGAGCATGGAGGCACTAAAAATGTAATATCCCTCCATCACAGCAGGGGCTTTCACTATTGTGTTTTACAAATACGTACAGTCATCCTGAAGAAAGAATATGCACTTAAAATCATATAGAAACTCGTCTTTTTCTTGTAAATATGAAGAGAGAGAGAGAGAGAGAGAGAGAGAGAGAGAGAGAGAGAGAGAGAGAGAGAGAGAGAGAGAGAGAGAGAGAGAGAAAGAGTCCCTTCATACAAAAATGAAATAACTGCCTCTGTTTGTGTCTGATTCCTTGTACATGTAAAAAAAAAAATAACACCAAGAAAAGCAATCCATCACTCCTCTCTATGTCATTCTATCAGTTTTACAATAACCGTGATAGTCAGTGACACGTAAATTCCAGTTATTTTTTTCTTAATTTTTTTCATAGCGTTGATAATAATAACGAACATGAATGCAATAGCAAGAGTAATGAAAATACTTTATACTGACACTAATAAAGATAACTATCATCATTAACCTTATTATACCAACAAGAACAATGAGAAGAAGCAGACGAACCACCACTCCAACAACAAAACCATAAAATAATAATGAGCCCGCCCTGAAAAAAAAATAAAATAAAAATAACAATATATATCTCAAGTCATATCCAAAAGAAAATGGGAAGTATCTTTGAATTATCAAGCGAAGATCAGCAGGACCCAAGTCACTCATTAGATCCTGAACCTGTGATTCAATATTCATAAAAACACATTCCTGGTAATCAGCGTGTGAAGCAGCAGTCACTCAGCTATGTACGAGGGCCAGCAGTACCTTTGACATAAATATCACAATGACATTACAACAGCTATCCCTTTATTTTTTTCATCCTCCTGCTCCCCCTCCTCTTACCACTACTACTACGCCACCACCACCTCCTCCTTCTTCTCTTCTTCATCCTTCGCTTCCTCTTTCTCATTCTCATCCACAGCAACACAATCTGAAGTTTAAGTTGTTAATCCACTTCATAATGATGCCTTCTTCTTCTTCTTCTTCTTCTTCTTCTTCTTCTTCTTCTTTATGTCTGTCTTTCTTTTCTTCTTTCTTACATATTTCTTTTTGTTTCTTTTCTCAAGCTTTCTTTACATGTAGACAGTAATCTTTTTTTATATGTAGTTTTTTTTCTTTTTCTTCAATTTTCTTCACACTTACAAGACCTTATTTTCTTCTTCTTTCTCTTCTTTTTCTTCTTTATCCACTTCTCCTCCTCTCCCTCCTCCTCCTCCTCCTCCTCCTCCTCCTCCTCCTCCTCGTCCCGCTTCTTTTCTGCCTCCCAGTTCCTTCACAAGTACAACACACTTTTTTCCCTTCCCCCTTCCACTAGTCTGTCTCTGCCTCTATCACCCTCCTATTCCAGTTTGCCGCGGGATAGTCTCTAATTTTGTGTCTCCGTCTCTATATAACCGATATTAGTGACAATAAACTCCAGCAGCTTACGATAGTTTACAGAGGTAATACGCCTTTTAGATACGATTTAGTATAATTAGATTTCTTTGTGTTTAATTGTTATTAGGCCGCGCACTATTAAAGAGGGCGTGTTAATCAGCGTCCGCCTTTCACTTCATTAAGAAAAACAAAGAATTGCGAGTGTGTCTGCGAGAGAGAGAGAGAGAGAGAGAGAGAGAGAGAGAGAGAGAGAGAGAGAGAGAGAGAGAGAGAGAGAGAGAGAGAGAGTCATTACAGAATACCACAGGAGAAAAGGACGTTGTTCGGGAGCTTTCATGATTCTGGAAACTAGATACACTAACTCGAATATCAAGTGAAGGAGGAGGAGGAGGAGGAGGAGGAGGAGGAAGAAAAGGTGAAGAAGGAGGAGGAGGAGGATGGATGAAGAGAAGACGAAGAGGAGGAAGAGGAGGAGGAGGAGGAGACTAATCCCCCCGTTACACCTCACAGTATCGAAAGTATTTAGTCTATTTTGGCCGGCGACCAAATGCACCTGGACGGCGATTTCCCGAGCAAATCAGACGCTTGGAAAATGCACTAATGGGTAAGACTTCACGGGGAGGTCAAGGAAGCATGACCTGGGCCGGGACGCCAAATAGTGAGGTGTTGCTTTTCTAAGTACCACACACTCTCTTTCTCTCTCTCTCTCTCTTCTTTCCTTCACGTCCATCACTGTGGCTGGATTTCACTTCCTTTTGTTAATGTGCAAATATTTTACTCTCTGCGGTTTTACGTGTGTGTGTGTTTTGTTGGAGGGGAGTGGGGAACAGTAAGTGTGTGTGTGTGTGTGTGTGTGTGTGTGTGTGTGTGTGTGTGTGTGTGTGTGTGTTATGACATCTCTTTCCTCTACATTCCGTCACGGTGTCTCGTCCTAGGAAGGCGACACTGGTTCGTAATCAAAGTTTCGAATGTTGCTAAGTATTCTCGTTCCTTTTCTTCGTTTTCCTTTGTGTCAAGTACGTGTGTCAAATCATTCTGCTTCTCTCAACGCTCCTCGCCTGCAGATCTTGCTGCTTTACGAGGCTAGTGAAGCTCACTAGGCACTTGAATGCTATTTCCTCATGTGTTATTCAGACTCATCGCCTCACTTCTCCAGCTGGTGAGGCGGCGGGTTCCTGTTGTCTGGCAGTTAGGCTTTGTCGAGGTGGCGCTCCTCACGTCCGGCCAGCAGACGAAGACACACGGCCGGCCTCTCCAGAGACAAAAGATGATAAAGACGTAGAAATTCCCTCATTGTTCACTACATTGTTTCTCCTTCAGCCCGCCAAGGACCGTATCTCTCATTACAAGCTATTATTTAATTCAAGCTCATTAGCAGGAGCGAAGCTGAGAGGTGACGCGAGGCAGCCAAAGTAGGTAGGTCACTTGCAACAAAAAAAAAGTCTTTTGTTTTTAGTCAACCTTTTGGGGTGAATGAAGCTCTTCGGCGAGTTTCGAAAGTACCGCTTCAAGAATAGCGATAAAAGAAAGTCTTATCAGTTTCTTACCAGGAAAAATAAACGGTTTAATGTATACACGAGCATCCTCAAGTTTCCAGAAGAAACCTTTAATAGACTGAGATGATGTTCTTTGTGGTTATCACGAGGTATCTCTCTCTCTCTCTCTCTCTCTCTCTCTCTCTCTGCACTGTTGTTGGTGGTGTTGCTGTTGCTTCCCACCGCCTCTGACATCTTGCACACATTATCTCGCCTAAGATAAGATCAGATTGCCTGTAATGTCTCTCTGTATCTTAAGTTTATCGCAGCAACCATTTCTCCGCGTCACCTGGCCATAGCTCACCACACCTACCGTATTTTTCCCACCTGTGCCCCCCGGACAGGCCTCATCAGGTGTCCATTGTCTTAGCTCCTGCTGCTTTTTCGCCACAAATCGTGCAGTGTCTCTGGCCTCACCTTCCCCACGTCTTTTCTCAAGAGTCATTTTCCCTTGCAGTAGTCGGTGTTCTGATCGCATCCGCCAACACAGACGCTCATAAAAGTAGTGCCTGTCATTCATCGTTTCAAGCGTTCTCTTTTACACTTCCTTTTGTTCTTCTTACTCTTATCGATGCTCACCTCGCCTCTCGAAGGGTCATATTTTCCACCACCACCACCACCACCACCACCACCACCACCACCACCGCCGCCGCTCTTAATGATTGCTTCACTTGGAATCACTTCATTCTTTTTCTTTCCTTTCCTCCTTCAGGTCTCGATTCCTCCACAGTGTGGGTAGATTTACGCTATTATTTCGTGCCTCAAACCTTGGTAACAGTCACACGGCGAGACACGACCTGAGCCACAGCCTGTTCCGCTCTCTCTCTCTCTCTCTCTCTCTCTCTCTCTCTCTCTCTCTCTCTCTCTCATGGGCGCCCTACTTCATCTCTGCAGCCGCCCACGACCTTTTAACCTCCATCAGGGGCACAGAGAAGGTGAAGTGAATCCTCTCTCTCTCTCTCTCTCTCTCTCTCTCTCTCTCTCTCTCTCTCTCTCTCTCTCTCTCTCTCTATCCGTACCTGTTTCTGCCCTCCTATCATGAATCACAGCACCTCCACCTCCTCTCCCTCCCCCTCGACCTGCGTGTTCCGAGGCCGGCCTGGTAAAGTACTGTAATCAAGGCTGGGGTGATGGAGGAGGCTGAGGACGGCACGTACGTTATCGCCTGGGATCAAGGTGTCGCTACCGGAAAGCTCTTTTTTTTTTTTTTGGCATGCATAGTGTTTGTAGTGAGTGGGTTGATTACTATGGAGATTTTACGCATGCTAGAACAGTGTGTTTTGCTTCTTTACTTCTAATTAGCTCTTTGTTGCAGTGTGCCTGTTTTTGTTCTCTATTTCTTTTATATTAATTAGATAATGTTGAAAGGGTATTGATTAAGTGATATTGACTGCTTGACTTATTGGTTTACTGGATAAGAAGATAATAAGTAGAAAATTGGAGTGTAGGTTCATTTCAGTTGTAGAAAAAAAAAACCCCTCATAAGAAACGTTATTGCCAATAAGCAAATAATCATAGACAACGTTCAATGCTGCAATTTTGTTAATAAGATGAAAACGTGTTATGTTCTCTCCGTCATATGAAGGTATTGATTTTGTATAAATAAATAGGAAACACCTTGAGCTACTGTAATTATTGTAAATGAATAAAATTGTAAACGATATTATTCTCTCTCTCTCTCTCTCTCTCTCTCTCTCTCTCTCTCTCTCTCTCTCTCTCTCTCTCTCTCTCTCTTTCAATAACAAAAGATCAGCTACAACTAATTGATATAATTTTGTTCGATCAATCTTTTACTCTAAATTCTATCAAATTTTTTCTCTCTCTCTCTCTCTCTCTCTCTCTCTCTCTCTCTCTTGCAAGTACTTTCTCTTTAAATGGCAGATTGACACGAGAGTTCGGATGCAGCGGCCTAAGCAGAATGTCCAATTAAACACACTTTTCACGCTTAAATAAAGACATAGGAGGATGGACCCGTGGAAAGTGTGCGAGGCGGTGAGAGAAAGCTGGAACCTTTAATGTAATGAGGGAAGAGAGCGTGGCAAGGATGAACACACAAAAAAAAAAAAAAATGCGAACAAAACAAGCTTAAATCAAACTGAAATGCATATCCAGAGAGAGAGAGAGAGAGAGAGAGAGAGAGAGAGAGAGACAGCAAGAACCAGCCAAACAAAGAACAGCCCAAGACAGAAAGAAGCGAAAAACGAAATAGCGACAAAGAACAACACAAGAGAACACCACCAGCCAATACTGCAGGAGTGTGTCTCGTCATTAAGCGAGGCGCAGGTAAACAATGGCCCGCAGACGGAGGAGGAAGAGGAGGAGGAGGAGGAGGAGCACGGGTGGTCCTCGTAATCACTGGTTTCCGCCGCGCATTAACCCAGGCTGATGCGAAAGCTGCTAATGACAGGCACAGCAGCACGACGATTTGTTGTGTTCCCGAGGCATTAGCTGTTCATCCATTCTGTCGTAACTATTATTACTTCTTTCAGTAATGGTAGTGGTGGTGACAACAGCATACTGGCTTCGGTGTTGGCGGTACTAGCAGGGAAAGCAACAATAGTAATGGTAATGGTGGTGGTAGTGGTGGTGGTGGATGTTATGTTGGTGGATGTGGTGAAGGTGGTGGTAGTACTAGTATTATCAAATGTCAAAGTACCTCCAGGAGCGTAAATGATAATAAAATCTACCAAATCACTTTCATAATGACAACTTTCATAACACGAGGTCACTGGCACTCGAAGGAACATTACTTGTCCAGTGACCGTGTTAGCAAGTATAGCTCAGCCTATATATCACTGGGCAATCTTATTATCTAAACAACAAATGAAATCTATTGAGTCTCTTCTGGATCACATGATGAGCTCTTGACCACCAACACTGCATTCTTCATGAGAGATTAAGAACTCAACTTTGATGTATAGGTAACACTGAGGTATCTCACACACCACACACCAACTGCTTGCTCAAAGACGAAAGTAACTGCTCGCTTATTAGAGAAAACCTTCAGTACTGACCTGGGCATGAACGGGGGTATTACCACAGAGTAGGTAAAAAGTAAACTTACATATGTGTGTGTGTGTGTGTGTGTGTGTGTGTGTGTGTGTGTGTGTGTGTGTGTGTGAGAGAGAGAGAGAGAGAGAGAGAGAGAGAGAGAGAGAGAGAGAGAGAGAGAGAGAGAGAGAGAGAGAGAGAGAGAGAGTAATTCACCACTACACCACCACCACAGTCGTCTGCTTGTCACCCAGCCAGCCTTTTCCTATTATAGGAGCGAGCTCAGAGTTCATAGACAGATCTTCGGGTAAGACTGAGACCACATCACACACAATACACATCGGGAAAGCTAGGCCACAACTCCTCGAGTTACATCCCATACCTATTTATTGCTAGGTGAACAAGGGCTACACATCAAGAGGCTTGCCCGTTTGCCTTGGCGCTTTCTGGGATTCGAACCCGGACCCTCTCGGTTGTGAGCCGAGCGTTTTAACCACTACGCTACGAGGTGTGTGTGTGTGTGTGTGTGTGTGTGTGTGTGTGTGTGTGTGTGTGTGTGTGTGTGTGCTCACTCATCCACCTACCTAACTATCTACCTACACACACACACACACACACACACACACACACACACACACACACACACACAGAGACGAGACTGACGCCACAATTGGGGGTCATTCTGCTGATGTTAAGACCCTCCGGAGCCACTTAATGCACTCAGCGGGCACTCAGATCCGTCTCGATTAACTCTGCACCGCGACAGGCAGCCACCGCCACCGCCACCACCACCACCACCTCTCCAGAGTACATATTCCCAAATGTCTGACGAGGCATTAGCAGAAAGTATAACGCTGTCTACATTCATACTTCCAGCAAAACCTCTGAAAACGCAATAGTGTGAGGGTAGTAGGAAAATGCAGAAGTTGAGGTAGTGTTAAGAAATTACTCTTGTAGAGAAGGGGAGGGGGGAGGAGAGGTGGTCACACGTGCCTGGGTCGACCAAAAGATGAAGGCGTGCAATTAAGCGGCTAGTAAATTAGTTCTCAATCTAACTAGCAACTCGAGCCGTGGTGAGACACTAACGAGTGATTTACGGGATGAGATATGCAGAAGTAATTAGACAAGTGATGTTTACAATTTGGGATCAGCTGATTAAAAGGATGGAGGGTGTCCGGCTCGGCTAACGGGGACGATTACTAGCCACGATAACATTCCTCTTTTATTTCTTTATTCTATTTATTTATTCGTTTTAATTACGTCCTCCTTCATGCGGGTGAAATATTACAAGAGGACTGCGCGTGTAGGCTCAGATGATTAACGTGGAACTAGTACAAAGGGTTGTAAGACGCGTAATTCTGCTTGTCGTGGCGGTGATACAAGCGAGGCAGGGGAGAGTGGCGGGTGGCAGAGCGATGGCGTGGTCTGCTCTCGAGTCTTCCTGCTCCACCAATCACTCCTTTCCACCCAAGCAATTAACATAGTGACTTGTGCTAATTTCAAGAGGCTTTGTTTGAACTTCTAATTTTCACAATAAACAATAGCTTATCGCCTCCATCGCTACCACCACCACCACCACCACCACCCTTCACCATTATTATTATTATTTTTATCATTATTATTATTATTATTATTATTATTATTATTATTATTATTATTACTATTACTACTATTACTTTTAACTAGTTCATCCACCCCAAACCAGTTCCCAGCAGTGCAAAAGCCAAGTATTTCAGTGAAGATAAAACACATAAACACCACAGAACAAACCACAAAGAAAAATTAATGTAATGAACTGGTAGGGACTCTTAACAAGCCTACCTCTTATCACGAGTCTCTATCAGCAGCAAGTGGTACTAATTAGACTCATTTGAGATATACAGTGCAGTCTTATCCCATCTGACGAGCCTCGTATCCTCGTGCCAACAGGAATCACACACACACAGAGACACACAGACACACACAAAGACTCCCTGCGTCAAGCCACGGTCGTCTGCATCCGGGTTCAGCTTTAAGCCGGGTAAAATAGATTCGCCTCTTGAGCTGCATCCCACAAAGAAGCCAAGATCATGCCAAGATACGGGGCTGCAAACACACGCCTACCTTACTATAGTGTTTTAAGAGCGAAGGTTATTGTTTGTGCGACTGTTATCATTAGTGTTGTTACTGTTGATCTTGTTGCTGTTGTTGTTGTTATCATTGACAGTGTAATAGTAGTAGTAGTAGTAGTAGTAGTAGTAGTAGTAGTAGTAGTAGTAGTAGTAGTAGTAGTAGCAGTAGTAGTCGTAGTTGCTGTTGTTGTTGTTGTTGTTGTTGTTGTTGTTGTTGTTGTTGTTGTTGTTGTTGTTGTTGTTGTAGTAGTAGTAATAATAGGAATAGGAAAAGAAGTAGTAGCAGTTATTGTTGTTGTTTTTGTTGTTAGTGCTGGTGGTGGCGGTGGTGCTGTTATTCATATAAATATTCTTGCCGTCGTCATTTGTGTCATGTGTAATAACAAAGATAATAAATGTTCTAACTAACTTTAGAAGGCAAGAAAATGAAAAAAAACATCACTTCACCTTCGAGTAAACAATCCTTACCAACTTATTACACTGTATTTACCCACGTTCACCTCTTCATGCACCACCTTGCCTTCCTCCCTCCCTAATGCACCTTTCCTTTCTTTCCTTCTCCTACTCCCACACAACCATTCGTCTTCTTTTGTCATTGCCCACAATCGATCAAGATGCTGCTCCTAGTTAGTCTGACTATTTATCCCACTCACTGCAAGAGGCTATCAACAGTCACCGCCTCAGTAAAGCAACGCCCTCCATTCCTTCTGACGGCGGCACACCTCCCTGCAGCGCTCCCACTGTACCACTACCACCCTCATCGCTAACAGCAACACTATTACAATAAGAGCGGCATCAGCTATATGGGGCTTATGAGGAGCAATTCATAATGGGGTTCTATCTCATCTTTGTCGTGAGTGACTGATTTCAATGCTTTTCTGGCTAAGTTCCTAGTCTCAACCAGTACAATGTCAACAGAGTAATGAAATTCACTTATATATTTCGTGCACTTCTACTAAATTACTTTCGATTGATTTTTACTTATAATAAAAGAAAAATAGTTTTTTTTTCTAAAGATTTATTGACTGAATTGACTCTAAAAGCTTTACTAGCGACAGTTTTCATTGATTTATTTCTAATGAGAGCAGGAATTTTTTATTAGTTTTCCTTCGTATCATTGTTTAAAAGGTGAAGACATGACTCAGCACTAGTAGACTGCTGCGCATGCCTAACAAAGGACACCAGGAGTAAGGACAAAAAATATTACCTCCTCAAGATCATTTCCCTAATATTTCTCATGAACTTGTTTTGTCATTGATCTTCGCTAGTATACGAATAGTTGAGAGAGAGAGAGAGAGAGAGAGAGAGAGAGAGAGAGAGAGAGAGAGAGAGAGAGAGAGAGAGAGAGAGAGAGAGAGAGAGAGAGTGTGTGTGTGTGTGTGTGTGTGTGTGTGTGTGTGTGTGTGTGTGTGTGTGTGTGTGTGTGTGTGTGTGTGTGTGTGTGTGTGTGTGTGTGTGTGTGAAGGCAAGTGAACACGCCCAGTTACGTCCATACGAGCCCTGTCCCAGCCTCTATTGGTTCGCCCGGCAGTCAGACGTCGGGTCCGGGCAGCGCTATCTTGGCATCAATCTGATTTGACGAGATGTTAAGGTGTAGTCATTAAGGTCTGCCACGGACGTCTCCCGGGTGATGTATTGGCAATTGTCGACAGGCGGGAAACAAATGATCGAGGAGGACATGTGCTGACGGCCCCGACTCCTGATACATATGGCGCAGATTGCAGTCATTTAAATTTCGCCTGATAAGTCCGTGGGTGGAGTGAAGACCAAACGAAAAAAAATGAGTACGCCAGATGTGTTCGCGCTAACAAAGCCTGGTATTATTTTCTCAGTTATTGCTTGAGATTATTTACTAAGCTCGGCCCAAGACCTTAGTGACCCGTCAGGCTGCACAAGACCTTCACCTACCACCACCGCTGCCCAGGTGTTGCCCGCCTTCCCTCTCGCCAGGTAATTTCTCGCTGTCCTCACTGTTTGTTTCCCGCCAGCGACCACCCACCTCTTCTCTTCTCATTTATACTGCCGATAACTGAAGAGATCTTAATTGCTATTTCTTGTTCGTTAAACAAACACTTATCCTTCTGGTACACAAACGCATCTCTCATTCCCACGGTTGCAAGTGTTGGGAAAAAATGAGAAAATATAAATTCAATGGGATTTAATGTTTTTTGACCAAGTAAAGGTTATGAAAATTCCATAAATAAATCAAGAGATACGCAAAAGAATAAGGGATGGCTAAAAAAAACAATAAATTCATATACTAATGAATGGAAAAAATAATTGAATAATAAGGAATTAAACATACAAACAAACAAATAGAAAAAATAAATGAATATATATATATATATATATATATATATATATATATATATATATATATATATATATATATATATATATATATATATATAAATGAATGAATAAATAAATAAATAAGTAAACAGAGCATTACACAGTTAATACCTTCTATAATAATCTTAATTCTCCATAACGCAAATCTTTGTTACTCATTAAGAATCGCACAACCAGAGAAAAGTGCAAATCCTTTCGATAGTGTTGTGAAGGAACAAAAACCATCTCTCGGGATCTTAAGGTGGAGTGGCGGGTATAAATCCTGTCACTTGGAGCCTTTTTATTTTGGTTCAAGAGGCCGAACAGGACCGATGTGGAGAGCTGCTGCATTACGGAGACCAGATGCTATTTACTTTAATCTTCTTAACTTGTACTTCGAAAATAGTTCTGAAAAAAAACCCTGGGAGCGAAAGACCGTTTTAAGTGGATTAACTGAGGTCAGCTTCCTGAGAAAATTTTCAAATGATCAACATAGAGCAGCCAAATCCTTTCTTGGGCAACGGAACTTCAGAAACACACCCTATAGAAACCATGTACCTCTAGTTCGCCATTCATGTCGTTCTGGCTGTTCCCTTACCAGGACAAGCCACGTGCCACGCCCTTGCCTTCCTCACGTCTGCACCGGTGCTACATCATGAGTCTCTTAAACAACGACAGGGGAAGGAGGCTGACTGACTAAGGACGAAAACACTACCATGTCCGCGTCCAGGCAAGCGGCGAGGACGAGGAGGAGGGGCAGAAAAATATTTAGACACACGTTCGTTGATGTGTAGACTGACAAAAGAAGGTTAGTCAAGGAAGATTAATTTGCGTATATATTCATTTTTTATTTTCACTTTAGCTCTCCGAATGGCAAGTGGTCGTCTCTTAAACAAGATTAAATTGCAATAAATCAGCGTTTAATATATGCACTTTAAGCATGTGACTGACCACTTCCTCCTTCAGAATTAAGTGAATATTTAAATTCTTGCCGAGTAAAAATTCCATTAGTGTAAATGTTTCGTTTGACAGATAATCAGGAGAGACGAGCAACACCCTCTTGTCCCTCAGCCTGGCGCGAGGCCGCTCTCCCGTCAATGAGGGATGGACGGAGTGCGCGGCAAAAACTGCGGCGATAACAATCTTGGGGAGCAAGTTACGGGGCAGGGTGTAGGTCGTCCCCCTCCCACCTCCTCAGCCGCCCTACCTCTCTCTGCTAATACTAATACTCCACCTACCCTGCTTACCAATCTCCCACCTCCCCGTCACACACACACACACACACACACACACACACACACACACTCTCTCTCTCTCTCTCTCTCTCTCTCTCTCTCTCTCTCTCTCTCTCTCTCTCTCTCTCTCTCTCTCTCTCTTATTACTATCATTATTATTATTATTATTATTATTATTATTATTATTATTATTATTATTATTATTATTATTATTATTATTATTATTATTATTATTATTATTATTATTATTATTATTATTATTATTATCATTATTATTACTATTATTGCTAATAGTAGTAGTAGTAGTAGTAGTAGTAGTAGTAGTAGTAGTAGTAGTAGTAGTAATAGTAGTAGAAGTAGCAGTAGAAATATAAGTATCATTGTCACAAACATTTCCTAAGAATATGAACTTGGTTTTGAGGTTTTTATTATTATTTCATCTTACTTTTCATATCATGTTTTCTCTTCCTACGCATTCATGGTTTTCTCTTTTCCCTACTATACACACTTTTGATCCATTCATTCCTTTTAAAAGAAACATTTCTTACTTCACTTACCAGATAAAGATTTCCTTAAGCTCCTTTAATATTGGGACACATTTTTACCTTTAGATTTGTGTACGATTAGACCATTTTATTGATATTAGGAAGCGTCTATGGAGGTCAGAAGATTAATGGCCACGGTCATCACTGTTCTAATCACCCTTATAAGTTTCTGAAGCTGTATAAAATCACTAAATAGTAAGCAGAATTAATATGGAAACATGTCAAGGTACTCAAGTGGTTAAGCCCTAGTTCGTTAAAAATTATACATAAAACACCATTTCATAATTCTTCTTAATCAAAATAAACTCTTTACGTATCTTTCTTTTTATCGTCCTTACAGCATCAAAACAATAAGCAGTTCTATTCTATTCCATGATTTCACCTCACCATCTTTCCTATTATCATACCATAGCGTCGTGTGTGCTGAGCTCTGCCTACATTCCCTCAGTCACCGCACTATATAGCTTCCCAGGCGGGTCAGACCAAGGGATCAGGGGTCACAGGTTATGTTTAGAGTTAGTGTCTTGCGCGGAGCTGACTGTCTCGCTCAATCTTTTCCGCCAGATGTTTGAGTTTTTGCTGAACCCACACTTAACGTAGCTAGAATGTTGTTTGAGACTCCCGCCTGACCTTACCCGAGGCGTTGGCCGTTCCACTGCGCCTGGCAAGAAAACACAAGCAAGCAACGTGAAAAAAAATGGAGCTTTCACCTTCTAACTTTCAACGCAAAAAAGAAGAAAAATTTGCTTAGTAAAAGAATAGTGAAAGTGTCCATGGGAGTTATTTCAGTTAAGGACAGCAGGGAAGTGAGATCAATGGTGATAACTTTTTGTTGGATATGTTGGTGATCATTCATTTTCAACGCTTTTAGATTATTTCATATTGTAATTTTACCTCATTGCTGAAGTTTCTCAATTTATCCTAACTTATTATTCCCTTGTGTCTTTATAAAATGAACTATTGACTAGGAAAAAACATCAAAAAATTTTACGGTTACATACGTAGGTATTTACCGAGTTAATTTTTCTCAACCCTCCTTTCTGTTTATCTATACCAACCTACATGCACACACACACACACACACACACACACACACACACACACAGCAAAACATTACACATTCTATTAAAGTGTAACCTCCTTTTCATAATCACGTTTCCTGGCAATCTCCTAAACTCTTTACGCTTGTCACTTCAAAGTACATTGGCTGGAGGTGACAGCAAATAATCCACCGGTAATTACCTGATCAGAAGGCGCCCTATTAGAACACAAAGTAATAGTCGCCGCCAGCATACAAATGACCAGGATCGCTCACGGCCGCGCCCCGCCCTGGAGAGGAGGCGTGATGGAGGGCGCCACGTTCTTGTATATAGATTTCTACTTTGGTTTATTTTTCACTTGTCTGTGTGGACCGCATTCTCAAACGTCTCGGCTTTTGAAAATATCCTCGATGAAAGGCCACGGTGTTTAAGAATACGAGTATAAGTATGAATTTTACATTTACTGTGTTTGTTTAAGATTATATGATGAGTTTTGTGCACTTTTTTGGAGGAGGCGTTGGTGTTCGAAAAATATTGAAGAGGAATATCTGGTAATGAAGGAACTACAATATAAAGAAAGGTAAGTCAATGGATCATAAACTACTTGAGCCTAGGATATCATAGCCAATTGTTTTCTGCATCTTTTAAGGCTCGTGTTACTCATGATACTTTGGAAAACCACTTCACAATCACTACAAAAAGTGTAAAGGACAACTTCCAGGACTACAAATCTAAGTGTGAGTGAAAGTGTTTCGTGACAAAGTTGAGTCATTACAACCATAACACACGTGACGCGATGGTGTGCACGATGCAAATAGGTTAGAAAGGGAAGGTAAGAAACGGCAACAGTGATAACTCCCGAGGAACAAAGTGATATGTATTGGAAGTGGCAGGTATTAGGGACGCCGGTGATTAGCTAGGCGGTAGGTCAAGAGGAGGAAAGGAAGAGATTAAAGAGGAGAGCTGTACGGGTGGCATACATCTCCAACTTGAAAGAAAAGGCCGATGTGTAGGAGGAGCAGGTAAGAAAGTAGACAGGATAGTGATGCGAAGGAGAGATAAAACACAAAAGAGAGAAACGAACATGATATATTGGAATGTGGTAACTATGGCGACATATGAACCTATCTATAGAAACCACGAGCGCTAAAGCAACGAACAGGAAGTGTGTATATGCTCTACTGACACGCTCCGCACACAGGAGGGAGAGACAGAGGCAGACCGGCGAGGCAGAAATGTGGAGAGAGCGTGTCTGAGGGAGAAAGTTTCAACAATCATGAAAAGTGACAAATGTTTACTTTTACAATTTGGCGCAAGGTGTTACGGCAAAGAGGAGAGAGGTGGGAGGAAGGATGGATGGAAGGTAGGAAGCGTGCATACAACACACACACACACACACACACACACACACACACACACATACTCAAAGGTTAGTAACAATATTCTGCTTTTAACCATCCGTTCGACCGCGAGAAAAAAGACAACCATTTCTTACCTATTTCGTATTCTCAACGGCACAAGCGAAGCGTCAGATTCCTGGAGACTTCCCACAAAACTGTTTATAAAGTATGCAGAACATGAACCCTCAAGTGGCAAAAAACAGCATTAACGTATCTTTTCTGCTCTTTTTGCATGCTATAGGAGCAGCGGGGGCTCGTGCGAAGGAAGGTTGAGGGTGTAGGATGGGGAGGGTGTGTCCAGCAGGGCCAAGTGGGGTCCGAACGCCTGCCTGCCCACACCTCGCTCTGACCATGAATCAGGTAATGAGAGGCGGGTCGCTGATCGGGGTTGGCCCTCTGCCTCAAGCTAACAGCGTCGGGACAATAGCATTAGCCGTGTGTGTGTGTGTGTGTGTGTGTGTGTGTGTGTGTGTGTGTGTGTGTGTGTGTGTGTGTGAACTTAAGTGGATAGTTTTATCAATATGCGCCTTCATTCTTGTCTTTTAAAATAATAATGTACACCCATTTCCCATCACCTCTCTCAAAGACAGGCCAAACCACTCAAACACAGACATATAGATAAACACACACACACACACACACACACACACACACACACACACACACACACACACACATCCGGGAGCCTTGGCTGTGGTACCGTTCACGTGCGCCAGAAGAGCAGTGTTGTGTGACCGTCTGCGTGCCCAAGAGGCCTGATCGCCGCCCGCCCGCACCCGTTTGGTGGGCGTGAGCGGCTGTGTGAGAGCCGCCACCCGTCAGGAGGGGCGGCGGGAATGACAACGAGCAAGACCTCCATGGGTCATCGATTATAGGGGTGTGAGGGAGGCTGGAGGTGTTTGGGCACGTTGGGAGGGAATGGTCAGGAAGGCAAACGTGTCCAGACAGATAAAGGCGAGACACATGAAACGCAGACGTAGATTTTTCAAGCATGAAGTGGTAGGGAGTGCATTTGTAGATATTCTTAAGGGTAAAAATGTAGAGGAGATTTTTAAAGCGCGACATGATAACGAAGGACTACAATAATTGTATAAAAGAGCGAAAATTTTAATGAGATATAAGGTAAAAAAAACAGATGTAAATATCAGTCATAATA